>NC_088863.1:13734225-13896722 GCF_032884065.1 Artemia franciscana
ATACTATATCAAATTTTCTGTATTGATGTAAATGTGACCTAGATAAAATTCAAGGAAATGAATACAAAATAAGACCTTTTAAAAATACAATATATGCAAAATCCTCCAGAAATCCATTGTCAAAACATAGGGACATGACAAAGTCAGTAACAAGGAAAATCAAAATCAACCAAAGATTTCACTAACTATTTCAAGATAATTCTTTTGTTATTTATTTAAAAGTTCATTACAATGAAAACCAAATCTTTTAAATTGCCAAGTTAATTTATTTGCAGGAAAACCTCTTAAAATCAATTTTTGGCTTAAAATTGTACATCTATTTTTAAAATCAATATAATTACTATAAATCCTTGCATATCTAAGTAACTGTGAGTAAAATGCTGAATATTTGATATTTGAGTGTATAGCCTATTACTTTCAGGGAATGGGAAATTAATCACTTCAAAATCAAAATTATCTGTTTTATTATATCTTTAAATAGAAGATAGAAGGTATCTCCTTTAGAGGAGGCAGTACTGTTATCACTGATAAGAATTTAAGGCACCTTATCTGATTATAATGCCTTGGAATATATGCTGCTGCTGCACCTCCTTTAATTCAGTTCAATTTATTGATATACTATGTGTAACAAATAAAATAGTCCACACTGGGTCACTACAGAGAAGCACAGCTTGTGGTTTTTGTAACCCTATCAATATTTACAACATAAGTAAGACTATTTGAAGATCAAATACTGAATCCATGGCCTACCACACAAAGCAGAATGACAAAATAAATACCACAATAACAAAAGAATTAAATAAATATGCACAGAGAATGACATCATGAGCAATTAGAGACAATGAATTAAAAAAAAAGAAAATAAATGTTTGAAAAAAAATCCATAAAGAAATATATATATATATATATATATATATATATATATATATATATATATATATATATATATATATATATATATATATATATATATATATATATATATATATATATATGGTGAAAAGTTTCCTTGAAAAAATTTTGAAGTTCATATTGGATTATATTAAATGACTTATTAATCATCATAAAAAGCATTTTGGACATTTTCTCCAACCTCTGAGTTTTTGTCACTGCTAACAGCACTGCCTTCTCTAAATGAGATACCCTCTTAAGTTAGTGCTCCTGACTAGGAATATGTCATTTGTAAGGTAGGCTTATGGAAAACAATTGCAACTTTGGCTATGCAATCTTAAACAGTGAAGTAAAAATTGGTCCTAAATATTTTGCTATTCATATTAGTGATTTATGAATAAAGCAAATATTTGATTTGATGCCTTTTTTATGCCCTTTACAAATTGCTTGACATTGCTTCTTTTGCAAACTCAAATTTAAGCCCTTTTTGAAAAAAAAAAATCTTATTTTCAGGTATAAAGAAGGCCTAAACCATGAATCTCAAACTTTCTATTGGATTTTAAATCAATTTTTTAAAGTTATATAATTCACAATCAGCAATTCATCAAGATTAAGCTGGATAAAATATTCTATACAATTTCTCTATTTTTCTGTCTGCCATGTTCCTTTTGTTGGCTTTGACATTTTTTTAGATATAGGTGAAATGGCAGCTTTTAAGCAGTCTAACAGAATAAAGAAAAAACATGGTAGATTGATTTTGATTTTTTTTTCATCATCTTGATCTTGACAAATCAGTAGGATATTTGTGAATTATACAACTTTTAAAAATGGATTTAGAGCTAAATAGTAAGTTTGAAACAAATGTTATAATGCATTTTCATATCCAAAAAGTGTAGAATGAAATTATTGTTATCAATGGTCCTAAAAGGGTTTAACACTGAATTTGCAAGAAAATCAATTATTACATTCAGAAAGAGCATAAGAAATGGCATCTAGTGGTATGTTCACTTTATTTGTTGGTCAATAATATGAATTGCAAAATATTTACCTAAAAATTTATGCAAGCAAGTTTGTCAGTTTTAGCTATTTGACAAAATTGTGAGCTTTTCATGTAAAGAATGGAAGTTGGAAATTCCATATTTGAGCTTAGGTTATGGTTTGATAGATGGATTGCTACTTTATTTTAATGTACCAAAGACTTGGGATTTGCCAATATTGTCTGGTTATGTGCTACTATATTGTATGTCTAGAATTTTTTTACAGAATTTTCCTGCATTTTTTACACTATTTTCCAGGCTAACTTTTACCTTATTTTTTGTTTTGCAGGAAGAAAGATTATGTCTAGACACAGTTCTTAGCATTCCTAAGTCTTTATTCTTATACCCTAAGTTGATTGAGTCACACTTTGCACTCCAAATTGTAAAAAAAAGAAAAAAAGTTGAGTCCTACCCTACATTTCTCTGAAGGCTTATATTTATTAGGAGCAAAGCATTTGTTTGGAATTGTAGTAGGTCGTGTATTACTATGCTGACCTGTCTAAAAGAGAAATATTTATATTTGAAAGGTACAACACAGCCTGTATTTTTTCAAAGGCTGTACATTTTTTAAAATATTATCTGGTTTTCAGCCTGGCATAGGCTAGTTTAAAATTGCTTCCAATTTTTCAGTGCGTGAGCATAAGATGTCCAGTTTAAAAAAAAAACAAACTATGTTCCAGTTGCAAAAACTTACTAAAGTTACTAAACATTTATTGTAGCTGTCAGCATACTGTTTGTATTTTCATTTCTTTGTTAATACCCTTAAAGCAATTTTCAAAGAATGTTCTGCAGGACCATATAAATTTGTGAACAAAGTCTGGTAAAATACCCTGCATTTCCTTCAGTTTATTTTCAGCTACTGATCCTTCTGTTGGTTGAGAAAAGGTCTTCTATACAGAGCATTCTAGAATTAGTATCTTTTTAGGTCTGCACTTGCAATAAGCATTAATGAAGACTGTAAAGATAACTGAAAAGAATGCAAATATCCTAGCAAACCTGTGCAGAATAACAGCAGAAACTGCAATCTGGATATGATTTCAGTAGACAAAAAAAAAAAATGATAAGAAACCTGAATTGCTTAGATTTGAAGAGTCTGAAGACTGATGCGAAATGTGTTAAGGATGATATGACTATCCAAACAAAGCCAAAAAAGGAAAAGATATACAGGTACTTATTCAGTTGTTATTGGATTTCTGGCAAAGACCTGCAAAATTGGATTCAGAAGGATTAAAAGAATGGTATGCAGGTCCTTTGCAGGGTTTGTAAAAGATAAAGTAAAAACGTTATAGCAAAAGTTACATCAAACCCAGAATTTAATTTGACATCTAGAACTTTGATGCAAAGCAGCACACAACCAACCTATCAAAAACATTGTCAAATAATGTTGAACTTTAGAAGAGTATGATGTCATGAAAAGAATGTCAGAAATGCCATGATGAAGTCAGTGCTTTCATTACAGAGCATAACATGTCTTTAAGGATCATAGAGCCCATGCCTGATTCCGTGATTGCAAGTAAAATTACTTGCAGCTGTGATAAATACAAATTATGGCTGTGAAAAAATTAGCCCCTGCTGCAAATCAGTCTCTCTCAGAGAAAATTCAGGGGGAATAGTTTTCAATCTCTTTGGATGAATCAATAGACATACCTGCTGTTAAATGTATGGCCACTGTAGCTTGCTTCTGGTGTCCTCAGCTCAAATATATGTGCAATTACTTATTAGGGCTCATTGAGGTGCCATCAGCAACAGCTCAAAACATTAAAGAAGAAGTAGGTAAAAAGCTTCAAATCAGAAATATTCCAAAAGAGAATTGGATAATATAATGACTCTGTGAATATGGGAGAGATAAAGAGGTTGAAGGTTCTAGAGAAAATTGGCAATCTACATATTGTTATTGTCAGATGTGTCTGCCATAACCTTGCTCTGAGCATATCTAGTGGACTGAAGGAAATACCCTTAGAATGTTACAAGTTTGTCCCCAGGGTATTCAACTATATACAGCATTCATCAAAATACATCACAGCTCACACAGTGTTGTCTGTCCCTTGAGTCTGTAGTTCTACACATTTTAGAACTGTGAAGAGCATTTAAAGTCTACTTTTTAAAAAAATTCAAGGCAACAAAGTTGCAGTTTCCGGGTTGGGGGAGTTAGTGGAGGGGGTTAGGCTTCACTGCCTTTGCAAAAATGTCTCCACTTATTTGAGACCATCCTTTGAAATTTCCTGGGTCCAGAGGTAGTCGAAAAAAATGCCGTTAGGTATATATGACCCATCCAAGACTAAAGGTTTTTTGGCTCTCAAAAGAATCTATGTTGGAACAAATGCGGAAGCTGATGTGACAGAAAAAATATTCTAGCCTTAACTAGTGCATGCCTTTAAAATCCTGTGTCTGAAGTTTACATGAATTTAGCAAAGGAGTTTTATGTTCCCTTCTACTGCAATTCAACCTTTAAGATTATGCAAAAAATGATAGCGATTGACCATGTTCATAATATAGTAATTGCTGATTCTGGACCACCTATATCACTCCATCAATTTACATCATTTTCAGTCCATTTTATGTCATTTTAACATCAAATAGCATGCTTTTTTTATACTTTTCACAATTTTCATATACATGAACAAAGGAGCTGGACCACATCATTAATCAATCTTTTTACCTATTTTCAATTGAATTCACACCATTTTAAAAAGCTGGACCATCTAGATCACCCCATCAATTTACATTATTTTGAGTCCGTTTTACATCATTTTAACATTAAATATTAACATCTTAAACATTTTCCATCTCAACATTTAAATTGAAAAAAAGTATTTGGAAATGAAAGTTTGGTCTCATTTCTATACTTTTTCACATTTTTTTTTATATTTTCTTTTCTGTACTTTTTTTTGCAATTTTCAGGTACAAGAACACAAGATCTGGACCACATCATTAATCAATCCAATTTACCCACTTTTCCATTGAATTCACGCCATTTTAAATAAAAATTTCGGACATTTTTACAATTTCCCATCATGAGTTTTAAGATCAAAACAGGTCTTCTGAAATAAGAATTTTTGATGTAATTAAAAAAATAGTTTAATTATATTCTTTTCTTTCTATACTACTGATAAAATATAATAATTTAATATGATTTAATATTTTGTGTATAGTTTGATATCGATTTCTAAATAATTGTTATAATATTTCCCTTTTCTTCCATTAGCCTTTAAAATCATACCTTTGCCTAATTTTTAAAATTTCCTTTCAAAATCAGCTGCTGTAGAATCAAATCGTTTTAGTGCAAAGATATCAACCACCTCAATTTTAAAATTAATAGTAATAAAGAGTTAACTTCCATATTTAGTTTTTGTACATTTCATTGGTTTAATTTTGTATTCAATTCCTAGATCCAAGTCTACTTTTTTAACGGTTTGATTATATTTATTTTCCATTTTTCCATTTACATTTCTCTTTAAAGTAATATGAATATGATGTTAAAATGATGTAAAATTGACTGAAATGATGTAAATTGATGGGGTAGTCTAGGGGGTCCAGCTCTTTAAAATTGTGTAAATTCAGTTGAAAATGAAGTAAATTGGATTGATTAACTATGTGGTCCAGCTCCTGTGTTCATGTATATAAGAATTGTGAAAAAGTATAAAAATGAGACCAAACTTTGATTTTCAAGGATGTTTTTTTTCATGTGGAATATCGGGATGGAAAATGTTCAAAATGTTTAATATTTCATGTTAAAATGATGTAAAATGGACTGAAAATAAAGTAAATTGATGGGGTGATCTAGGTTGGCCAGAATTACAATTACTATGCTACTCCTGTTGTGGCTGCCTCTGGTAAAGACCATGCCAGTACTAGTCATGTTCACTAGCCTAGTCAATGAACAAGCTTTAGAAGAATCAAGCTCAGTGGCAATCAATCCCTGCTCACTCTAAGTGTGTGCCACCTCAGTACTTTAAGTGTCCAGAGCTTTTGCATGGAAACTGAATTAGCTTTAAAATGTTCTTGGCTCCATGAGATGTTTAGAGCTTTGTCCATTCATCTTCTCTATCATGTCCTTTCCACATTCATCTGCTTGTATTGAGCACATTTTAAATGCAGTCTCAGTCATAAAATTTAAGTCTCAAAACTGCCTTGAAGTTGAGACTATTTACTCCTTAATTTGTATTAGGAAGTATATGCTGTTGCCCTTCCTTGTCATCAGAGGTGAGTTTTCACCTGCATACCATTCCTTTGATACCTATGTGAAGAGAGTTTCACCATCATCCATTAGCAGTTCTTAGGTACTAGTGGGTAGGCTTGCGAGATCATTATTATTCTACACAACAGCATCAGCACTGAGAAGATTGGAAGAAAGGTCTCTCCATCCATTTAACTTGGAAGGAGAGATTGAGGTGATGGTTAGACACATCTGATATGTAGGATTTCAGAAGCCTTCCTCCTGTGAGATCACATAGGCTGCCGACATCATCTTTTGTGGCAAAATCTGTCAGATTGTTTGCCTTCCTTTATAAAAAGAGCTTTGTTGCTTTCTGATTCAGCTGGATGAGAATCTCATTAAGGAATTTGTAGGTTATTATCTCACCTATAAACATACACAGAAACAAAAGGTTTTAAAATATAACGAACTGGCAGAAAAAATAAGAAAGACTAGGCCTAGGGCTAATTACCTCATAAAATTTTAATTTTTCATGAATTCCAGTTTAAATTTGAGAATCGTGACCTAGTTTCTATTTTTAGAACTTCTATTTCCAGAAACCAGACTGGTTGTCTTGAATTAGAACAAATGTTTGATTAAATTAGAATATTTTTTTGGGTGGGGGGGAAGAATACAGGTATAAAGAAATAATAAATACACAGTTTAAAATCTGGGACTTATAAGTTAGAGTTACAGACTTCAAGTTTATGAAAGTGCTATTTCTTATATTTTGGCTGGATTTTAAGCCAAACCAAGTTGTTTTTCCTGAATTTGAGAAAAAGATTTCAAAGCTTATAAAGCAAGGATTTTAATTTTATAACACAAAAACTATAAATGGTGATCAAAACACTTTAAAGGGAAAAGAGTAGGGATAGGTTCTTCAAAATACTTTTCCAGCTGATCATTAAAGCTCTGTGTCCAATCCTGATAATTATTTTCACCTAGCACAACTACTTTCAAATAGAAGCCATTAATTTTCACTGGTAAAGACAATAAGTTACATCAAAGGCCGAAGTATTTCGACTCTTCCTTGATCGCAGACAAAAAGCATATGATACAGCTGTCTTTGTGCGTTATCTGATAATACTACAAAAATAGGGTCGGGTATCCGGGTTCTTTTAGACTATTTAGGATGGCGTTTATATGGTGACCAGAAAATCTTTGGGCTTCTTCACCAAAGTCTCACAATTCCTCTCAGAAAGTAAAATTTTGGTATTGTCTGCAAAATGCGTGTTGAGACAGAAGATTGACAAGGTGCGGTGAAGATCATTCATGTAAATGAGAAAAAGTAGAGGACCTGGGATTAGAGGAACAGTGAGAGGGTAAATTGCCCCCATCTGTTTTTAGCTCTATTATCAAAGATCTAACTAAATCCAGTGCCAGTCCATGAACACCACACTTACCCAGTATACAAGAAATTGTATCAAATACAAACCCAATATAAAAATATATTGTATTAAATGCTTTTTTAAATTCTAAATATATTGTTACTGGAATGTTTCCTCTTACCGAGCATTCTTGAAAATATTGGATGAAAGCAAGAATACCGTTTTTAGTATTGTGTCCAGACCTGAAGCCGAATTTGGAATTTGGAAAAAAGCTTGATGATTTAAGAAAATAATGAAAATTTTTTATATATTGCTTTTCCAAATATTTCACAAAAAGAATGACCTCTGTGAAGTGGAATTATCCGCGTCAAAGCTCTGACACAAGTTTTTAGGGAGGATGTTGCAATTAAGAGACAAAAGTTGTTTGTAATAGGGACACTGGAGAAATACATTTTAGCCCCAAGTACAGTGCTCAAATTCATTCAATTTTTTGTGTTTATGACATTATTGTTTAAAGAACTATACATGTTTATTATTATTACAATTACTACTGCTTACAACTCACTGCAGCACCAACCCGCCTGAGGCTACCACAGTTACGCACGCTCCTCTTCCATCTCAATTATTGGGTACTTGTATTAGAAGAGACGTATTTCATTAAATAAGAAAAGTAATGTGTTATGATAACTATGATAATAGTCAGGTCTGGCACTGACTATTAGTCATCAGTCTCGTTGTTATCAATATGAATATATGGGCAGGAACTGAAGTAGGCCGAATACAGTAACCACTGAACTCTGGCCTGGATGCTGGAAATTCATTAGACAAAACAGTGTTAATAAATCTCCTGGAGCAGATAGAGGACCAGAGCAGATTAAACAATTATTCACAGAAAAATAATCGAGAATATGTTCGGGCCTAATTAAAATAGCTACAAGCTTGGCTGAAAATATTGACAGTTCTTTGTCATTTTTGAAGATGTAGCATGGCCAAAACTAGCAATAGAGCATGCACCTCTGCCTGGAAACCTACGATATACTCAACAGCAAAGTTTTACACGAGTTCAGCCTTTAGATAGGAGGGAGTTATATTTACTCCCTCTTTTACCTTTAAATATTACTTTACCTTCAGATTTACCTTTAGATAAGAGCAATATTTTAGGGTAATGGGTAAAATTTTTGCAAAATGAAATTTTCTGCTACTATTTTTAATCTACTTAGGAGTCCTTTGGACCCTTCTCAGGGTCCCTTTTTGTGCCAATATCCTCATCAGTTTTAACTTACGTAAAAGTGTTCCATTTACTGGTTGAATCATTGCTAGTTATTACCTTAAATCCCATCTTTTGATAATATAAGATTTATTTATTACTTGAAATTTTATACCTTACCTAAAATATTACCGTAAGTTGTACTCAGCTATCTTAAGTACCTAAGCTACCTTTCGTTGGGCATAGAGTAGCTAAGGATCATGTTTACTGCTTATAAAATCAGACTCAACCTATATAATACATGCATATCAAATACATATACATATATAATACATATCAAATCAGACTTATCCTTTCTGCTTGCAGTTTATTCCATGGGATAGTTGGCAGATGATTCTGATAACATCAAACAGGCAAACCATCCCATGACTGCTGATTGGAGAGCTCTTCTTTTACCCTCTTTCCTTTGAAGCAACTTCTTGTGGATTAAAAAGTTAACTTTTTATTACCAGACCAAATCCCAACAATACCTAAAACAGTTGTTTTCACCTCGTTCACGTCCACATCTTTTTAAAATATAGTTTTTAATAATTCTTGTCAACACAGGCAAGCAAAAAGAGGGTAAAGAAACTGGAATAAATCTTCAATATCTAATTTATATAAACAATCGAGGTCTTTCATTTTACAGTTACGTGTTTTTAAAGATGTAGTCTTTTCTGACATAGTATTCAAACGTTGCAATACTTTACTAATTAAATTGGAACTATTGCTTTTCCTAAAATAGTAATTGAAGATTTTTGCAAGATATCCTTGAGTTTTTGTGCAATTATAAAGCTCTGTATTGTCTTTCTCTGACCTTGATGCTGATAATTCTTAGCATGCAATTATAAGCCTCTAAAAGAACCTTATGCTTACTCAGTTTTCATTGCAGTGCTAATTAGGCAGCAAAAATTAAGTCAGACAACATTTCCTGAAAATCTATCATTGTTCCTTTTAATTTAAAAAAAAGATTTTATTTTATAGTACTTTAGTTCTTGGTTTTAACTGTCCAGTTAATCTCCTCCAAGAACAAGAAATACAGTGATTTCAAGCATCTTAAGCTCCTTTTTGCATCTTGCAACCTGCACGGGCGGTAAGTCTATACTGTAGTATGTCTCATTCTAAAAAAACAGTGAAAAAGGGGATCTCTACGAAAACTGAGTAGAAAATTCTTGCAAAATTGGAATTTTTGACGTGTTCCGTCAGCTGAAGACTCACGGCAGACTGGGCATGTGCTATAACCAAGCAATAATGCAATCATTATGATATAAATGGGAGCATAGAAGTTTTGGACAAATTCTTGGAGCTTGTATTGTTCCAAAGAGACAGAACCCTCTAAACTATTTCTAACTTGTTATTCTGTAATATTAACTGTTGTAAGATTTTAAATTTGCTCTTTGGACATTGGAAGAAGGACACTAGCCTCCACTTCGTACTCTGGAACCAAACTTTCATAGTAGTCATAGTTTCGCAAAGTCATAGGACAATCTGCACTGTTACTGTCCATTTCAGAAGAATCTAGAATTTGACTGTCAGTCTCAAGAGGATCCAGACAGTCACTTTCAGTTTTAGATGAGCTCAAACTGAGTTGACACAGGATACTATAATTATTATTGATCTTATTAAACAAACATGCTGGAGAAGCACTGTGACAACACCTAAAACAAGACACGTTTTAGAAAATTAATTAAACGTTCTGTTCCAAGGCATTATGTTCCTAAGGGTTTTATTTGGGTTTGACATATTTTGTATCTGTGGATTCTTCCAAAATAATGCTGCAAGCCTGCATTCTAAAGGTGTTTAATCAATGTTGCACTTAAATTGCTTTATCCACCATATTCATCAATTTTGTCCTGTTTTTCTTGAAGTCGACCATAATTGGTGAAATTAATATCATCATTTTCGTTGTTTGATTAATATTCCCTAAAGAGATCGCCAATTATCTGAACTTATATCTTGCTTTCATTATGCAAAGTCTCTCCCCTTTTTCTGGCACGAGTCCAAATGCTTCTTCCAGTACAACCCTTCCACTAATTTCTCATTCAAATATTATAACTAAAATCTGCTGAGAAAATCAAGCACTTGCCTAGGAGATCCCAATTGATTTAATTAAACCTTTTTCAGACAAAATTACTAAACCTTTAGCACATGTTTTCAACCAATTTAGCATACAAGGTTCGGTATATTCTCAAGATGCTGGTAACATGGTTTTATAGGACCTGTCTCATAATAATCTGCTGATCTGCGTTTCACCAACGTATGCCCTATTATACTTCAGTTTTTTTTTCAACACCTTATAAAGGTTTCTTTTGAGACTGGCTTTAAGTTAAAGTTATGTATTTGATACGTAATATCTAAAATAATCTAGAAAAATGAAACGTTTGACTTAACCTTGTCTTAGTCGACTCCCAAAAAGCTTTGACTTTTTTTTTTGTACCACAGCATTCTGACACGCTTATTGCTGAATAGCTTTTGAACGTGACCCTCTCTTAGCCAATACTGTGACGTCCCTCTTGTCAGATTGATCACAAGTGCTGACATACAAAAATATACTCTCCGAGGCCCTGCTTTTTTTACCACATTAAAAGGAGAAATACAATTTGTCTGTCACTTTCAATCCCTACACTGACTACATTTTCCCCTTAGTTTTACAACCCCACTAGACCCACACCTCCCACTTAGCCTCCAGAGCTATCCCAATTGGCATTAGACTGGTTCAGCGCTCCTCGCAGAGCTTTTTATCGTTAGTCCCCCAAACTTCACCATCATCATTTTGTTGACAAATAAATGCACATGACAAAAATGCACTCAAACTATTTATTTATGCTCACAACACAAGGTTCATCCATCCCAACTTTAGTCGGAAAGAAGAAGATGCTTCAATCTACTACAAAATACTCTTTGAACAGTGTATACTTTGGTCTGGTCTGATGGGGATTTTCAGGGATAAAATATTGATCATACTGAGGAACGAGGTGACTTTCGGGAACTAATCCGCTTGTCGTCTTTGAACCCGAATAACGAGAATTTAATCTCTAATATTTGCGGTTAGAAGAGGTTTCGAAGATTCATCCCCTTTAATTTGGAACACGTTAATAATTCCCGATACTGATCCTCAACCAAATTATGATAGGGTTATCAAGACGAATTTACAAAGAACACGTAGGTATGATCAAAAGCTTTAAAATGAGCCACTAAACATCTTTTTACGCTACTGCAGCAGCCTGCCACTTCTGCTAGTGATTCCACAACCTATGGAACTTAACACAGGGATGAGAGGGATAATTTTAAAACTCAGAAATCAGGTTTTTGACAATAAATATTACGACAGTACGTTTTTTCATGCTTCCTGGTCTTTCCACTCTAGACATCGCAAAAAATTGTCATTTTTGGTGACACATGGCACTTTATCAAGACGATCTGAAAACAGATTTCAATGATGTTGCAGTGCCGACTAGTTCTGTTAAGCAGTAGATGATTTCTGAACAATTATGTAACACATTTTTTAATTTTTATCCCACACCAGAAAAACCTTCGAATTTTTTTTCATTAGAATCTTCTAAAGAACCAAAGGGGATTAGGTCATTTTGTCTATTTTTGTCTCAGTTATCCTCATCATTATGGTTTTGCCCCATGATCCTTTGTTTCTTCTCTTTCTTTTTTCTCTTTCATACCATCTAGATCACAAGACAACTTAGCAACTATCCTTGTGTGTGCTTGAGTACTGTTCCTTTCAGCGGCTTTTTTATCTCTTTTAAATCTGTTTTTCATAATTGGGGGAGGGGCTGTAACTTTTCCGTACAGGGTTTTTGGCAATGATGATTTCATTGTCGCACATTTAGTTTTGATCCAACGCCCTTTGGGGGGGGGTTCAGGGTATTTTTTGAAATTCCTATAAACTGGTTTTCAAAGTAACAATTTACTATTAAGACTAATCAAAATGCTAGTTACTATTCCATAATCAACTACTAATTGCAATTTTTTCTCAACATATATTTTTTTTAACTATGGGTCGTATTTCATTCTTTACTAGGTTGCAGCTATTCCTGCAACCATCATGGTTAATAGTGAGAATTAGGGAATAAGCCTCTTTTTATAACTTTTATGCATGGTAACCATTTGACCACTCCTCTTTATGTATTTAGAGGAATTTTGAACTTTGGAACTATTCTTCATGTGCCCTTTCGTTGAGTTATCTATGCGAAGAATTCCTTAATATGTGTTTGAAGGGCAAGGAAAACTCTTTCGTTTTGGTTTTCCAATCATATGTTGGGAATAGAAATATTGCATAACCAGCTACTACTTATGTTTGATAGATGTGAACTGGGAATTGACTCCTGATTTACCTTTTGTAAGATAGTTACCATTTGTAACTGAATTGTTTCTTTTCACGTGTTTTCGTCGACGAAGACTGACCTTTCTATGTATGGTAATCCATTGCTCTAAGTTAAGAAGGGTGTAAGAAGGAGTGAAATCTCGCCTGCAATTTTTATTATGACAGTATAATAAAACAACACTCAACATTTCCTTGCGCCATCCTCCCACCCCATTCGGAGGTGATCTGCTTTTCGTTTGGCCCTAGATGGTTGTTCAAAAAGGACGATTTTGAGCGATCTATCATCCTTCTTCCTAAGATGTGTTTTAGCTATCTCAAATTTTCTCTCATTATAGCCCTAGAAAGTGGAATTTTAAGGTCAGTCAGTCGGGTATTCAAAACAATCCTTAAGCAATTTCTGCGAAAAACATCTAGCAAATCCTCTGCTGTTTTCTGGAATGCCCATGTTTCGGAACCATATTTGACCAAGGAGGGATATGAATTTCTAAAACTCCTAATAAGTCTAGTTCAAAGTTCTGAATTTGTCAGTCACGATGTCGTCCCGATAGTTCTCAACGTTGAAGCATTCCAAGCTGTAATTTTCATATTCTTTAAAACATTGAAATTATGGCTTAAGAAAAGTAATGGTCCCTGAACGGTGTTGGATGGGGACTAAGTGTAAAATTTTTCATTTGATAGTCCTAAAACTATGAAGTTTATACAGCAGTATCATATTTTTGTCAGTGTGGCCACATCCAACCGTGAAAATAGATAAGTAAAACTGATTTATATTTGACAACGTGTTTTGTCTGTAGAAATTCAAACATGAACAATTTGCTGATTCTTAAAGACAACTACACATTCAAAGGAAAGCTAAACCCTCTTAAGCTCTATGGTACCATGCGCTCTTAGCAGCTCATTTTTTTTTTTTGCAGACTTCTATTGTTTGTTTGGTGCCTGCTACTACTGAAAGCTGCATAAATACATGTGAAGATTTTTAATAAGAAATGGATTGCTGATTTTTCTTAATTTCAAGTTTTATATGGTTATGTGAATTTCCACTCAACCATTTTAAAGTTTCACTGTCCTTGGTACTTCAGGCAGTTACTCTTCCTGAATCTTGGCTTTAGGTTAACTCTAGATATTACTTAATAGGGGCTTCTATAATTCGTGTTGGGGCGAACTCAACTGGATCGAGAATAAGGTCTCAAATGGCCTGATATGCTCTTTCTTGATGTGCCCTTTCTTTGAGCCATCTATGGGAAGATATGACATCATTTTTATACAATCCTAAAAAGGTTTAATGCCAGAATTGCCTCTCACTCACTCGGACTGTCTATATTGTTTTTTTTTTCTATAATTAGCCATGACTTGATGCCCAAAACTACTTGATTTTAAATAGTCTATATTGAATTAATGGTCATAGAATGTCAGAATAAGTCTTGTTTAAACAGAAATCCTGGCCCCTAGTGCCTCTTTGTAGATTTAAAATTCACGATAGGATACTTAGGCCCCTTCAATGTATTTTTGGACCCTGCGCCTATCATGGCTTTTTTCAATATGAATTGTCTCATGATTTAATACACATTTCTTCTTGTACTTTCTGCAGGACCAACTGTGAGCGTCTCACCCATCCAGCAGATTTCCATCTGTTATGGTCTTGTGCCAACTCATTAGCAAATTAGAGCCAGCAGCCATCCTCTTATGCTAAACTTTTGAAGTCTATCAGTGGTCTTGTGGTTGTTTCTCCCTATTACCCATCAATTTTTCATTTGACTGTTTAGTTGCCTATGCTAATCTGGACGAAAGGAAGCCAGAAGTACTTGCCTGATGATTTGTTCATTGGGTCTTATCAGTATATGCCAACACAATATTTTGTGTGTGAAAAGTTGACAATGAGCGTTGTTTTTACGGCAGCAGGTTATATCAGAATTTTGATTCTCGCTTAACTAATATGACATTCCAGCTATAAATATGAAATCCATTTTTCTGTAGATTTATTTCACAGGGAACAGCTCGCCCCTATTCCAGGGAATGGGATCGTGTTGCTTTGAACCGGCGACGCCACAGTGTGCTCAATACTTCCTGGAGCCACCGTTTCTTTATGCATCTTTCATGGGAATGTATTTAACCGTTAGTTTTCCTTCCTCGTTAGCATCTCCTTCCTTCTGAACATGGGCTATGAACATGAACTATGGGGAGTTAAATAATAATGTTCCAGTAATAAATCTTTTATTTGTATACAACTGATGTTTATTGATTTTTTAGTCTAATGGATATATAAAATATTTTTTGCTTTGTTGACCCCTTCCCTCAAAACAAATTCTTCAATTGCGTGCTATAACCTGTTGTTTTAATGATTTTGATAGATTTGAAGTGGAATTTTATGTGAGGTGGATGGGAGTGAAAAAGTTGGAAACGACAATGCCTTTTTTGGGGAGAAGGTTTTCTGGGCTCATCTTGTTGTTTATGATTGAGAATTCGTACATTCCTCCTATCTGCCAGTGGCATAAATTTGTCAAAACCTGGGGGGGGGACGAATTGGAGCCAGTGTTCCCAAGTCAAGTGAAAATGACAATAAAAATTGAAAAGTGAGCCATATAGTACAAACGGTAAATATATACCGTACTAAAGAAAACTGACCCGTTTCTGTGGATGTTTGCATTATGCAAGGATATCTTAGTTTTGTCAAGATTTTTGGAGAAACTAAATTTCAGCTGACAGGGCAAATCGGGGTCTTGGGAGGAAACTGAGGTCTTGGAGGGGTAGTTACCCCCTGCTTCATATCAAATTACGCCCCTGCTTCCTGCATTTATCTTCAATAACTATTGAGTTATAATACAAGTTTTTGTTACAGCATAAAAGGCAACCGCGTCTGTGTAATTCAAAGTTAACCATAAACTAATCAACCAACTATGTACTATATTGGAATAGATGTTGGGACAGGAAGTGTGAGGGCTTGCTTAAGCAACTATTCAGGGAAGATTATAAAATACTCTAGTCACCCATTGACAACATGGAGCGAGTATGGAACTTATTTCATGCAGTCTACCGAAAATATTTGGAATTCGGTAGTACTGTGTATTAAGGTAAGATGGAACTTGTATTCTATTTGTTTTCAAAATTTTTAACTTTGTTTTTGACTTTTGTTGTATTTCTTAATTTTAGTGTTTGATATATTTTATACGTGGTTTCTGCGTGGGTATTATTTAGATAAAATATAGCCCCTTAAGCTATCAAAATACCGTTAATAATAAAGAATAAGTAATAAGAAAAACAGGAAAAAGTGAAAAAACAGCAAACTACCCATAGAAAGATAAAAATACAATTATTAAAAATACAATACAATTATTATTACAAATGGTAAAATGTAATAACATAATTGTTGTAATTAAATAATGTAATAACATAAATGTAATAATATAAAAAAATGTAATTATCTTACAACAAATATTTCCTTTGGGAGTAGAATCATGCTTGGAAGAGTCTTGAATAGTTGATTAGAAGAGTTGCATTTAATTCTTGTAAAACCCAATTAGAAAAATAATTTAAGTTCATCTTTGGTTGTATTAAGTTTTATTTTGGGTATTTTAAATTGAGACTTGTAGATCAACACAAAATAAGGGCCCTGCTAAGGTGCCTAAGGTCATATGGGTACAGATTTTAATTACTAAATTGGTTATAACTAGATTACTGTTTTGGTTTTCCAGCTCCAAATTTACCAAGGCAGGGATACCATCTCTCTATTTTTACCGACTTGGACATAAAAATTTTCTAATAAAATACGATATGTGTAAAAAGCTGTGGATAGTTGGGCTTGTAATAAAGAAAGAAGCTATTAAGTCGGCTTAGGTTGGAAACAGAAATTTTGATTACTGAATTGATTATAACTAGATTGTTATACCTACGAAATTGCAACAGTTTGTAACCATTACTGTTTTTGTTTTCCAAAACCAAATTTACCAAGGCAGGGATACCATCTATCCCTATTTCTACCGACCTGGACATAGAAATTTTCTAATAAAAATACGATATGTGTAAACAGCTCTCGATAGCAGGGCTCATAATAGAGAAAGAAGCTATTAAGTCTGCTATTAAGTCTCGTTGGAAATAGGATAAAAGTGGCTCACTTTATGACTAAAAGTGAGACTAAAAGTAAAACATTCAAGGCATCAGTTATAGTCGAATACAACCTGGTAGAACCGACTAAAGGAGATGATAGTCATTCTTTTTTTGTTTTGTAACATTCCAAGTTGCAATTTTTATATTTTTTAAAACATTGAAATTAATATGGCCTCAGGAAAAGCAATGGTCCCAGAAACAGTGTTAGATGGGGGCTAAGTGTAGGATTTTTCATTTGGTAGTCCTAAATCTATAAAGTTTATAAAGCAGTATCATATTTTCGTCAGTGTTGCCACATTGAACTATGAAAATACATAAGCGAAACTAATTAGTTATATTTGACAACGTGTTTTGTTTATGGAAATTCAAACATGAACAATCTTCTCATTCTCAAAGACAACTACACATTCAAAGGAAAGCTAAACCTTCTTAACCTCTATTGCACCATGTGTTTTTAGCAGCTTATTTATTTATTTTTTTATAGACGTCTATTTTTTATTTGTCGCCCGTTAATGCTAAAAGCTGCATACCTGCATGTGGAGGTTTTATATTAGAAATTTGATTTTCTATTTTGACTTATTTTTGAGATACATATGATTGTATGACTTTCTACTCAGCCATTTCCAACAATTAGACTTCATTTCACTGTCCTTGGTGTTTCAAGCAGTTACCCTACCTGAATTTCAGCTTCAAATTAACTCGTAGATATTACTTGATAGGGGCCTCTATGGGTTGTGTTGGGACGGATTAACCGGATTGAGGATCATGTCTCAAAATGCCTTGGCCTCTGCACGCAGGAGGCTCAGCTTTTAGAGTCGCACCAATAGCGCCGAGCCCAAAAAAAAAAGACTTGGGTCTAGGTTGCACCGGGACTTGAACCTGCGTCCTGAAGGACCTATGATTTCAAGTCCAGTGTAACAGCAGCACTTATTATTGCTAATTACTTTCTTTCAATCCTAGGATGTTGTTGACGGTGTTTCTGTAGATAAAATCAAAGGTATTGGATTTGATGCTACGTGCTCGCTTGCTGTTGTTGATGCGAATCACGATCCTGTAACTGTTTGTCCATTTGGTAAGTTACATGGTCTGGCTTATATTGTCAAACATATACATATATATATATATATATATATATATATATATATATATATATATATATATATATATATATATATATATATATATATATATATATATATATATATATATATATATATATATATATATATATATATATATATATATATATATATGTATTCAAACATATTATCAAATTTACCACTATATTTTAAAATATAGAGGGAAGGGCAATTTTCTTTGCTTTTATCAAATGGAAATACCTACTACAGTGATAGATTACTTTCCTTTTTTTTCATAATTCATCGATAGACAGTTGAGAGCTAGGTTTGAAATAAGCTGAGATGACCAGTAATTGATAATGTTTTGAAGAGTAATTGAATGTTTTTTTTTACCAGTCGTTAGTATTCAACAGCCATTCCGCTATAGATTACATCTATAGATACCTACTATAGATACATACTATAGATACCTACTATAGATACATGCTATAGATACCGCTATAGATATAGATAGATATACATATGTAGATTACAGTGCAATTTGAAAGACAGTACAAGCGAAAAATCCACGACTACAACGGAATTTATCCTACAGTATTCTAATCCTGAGAGAGTACCACTGAAAGTTAAGTGACTTGCTGCTTAGGATGTGGTGACTTGGATTCATGAATGCTAGTGTGTATGTGTGGAGGGAGGGAGCAAGATGTATTTTTCAAAATCTAGGGGTTGGCAGTCTTTCTTGATGTTTTCAATGAAAATACCAAAAACAGTGTTTTATTAAAAAGAGGAAAGGATAATTTCCCTCTCCCCCAATAGGCACCCCTTCAATGATGGATCTTACCTGCGGTGTAAGACACTGCCTAGTAAAAACAAACTCTAGCCCTTAGTAATCAAAAATTAAAAAATGGGTTTTGTGGCATAATGCCATATTGACAACTATTGTATTGAGATTTTTACTGACGCTTTGGATTGGACTCGTAACTAGTTTTGGAAACTCAGCTCCAAGGGCTATTAAACAAGAAATGTGATATTTGCGAATTAAACACGAATTTAAACACGAAATTTACTTTTTCTGGTTAGAATAATGGGATATATATGCAGGAAATAGGACGCTTAGAAATAAAGAAGCTTTTAATTCTGCTTCAGATTGGGAACGTGGACTGGACTGCACGACTGGGACTGCAGGAGTCAATAAACAAGCTCTCACGTAGGGATGTGGTATTTAACTGGCAGCTATAATGAAGTAAAAGTTAAAATGGCTAGGTCAAGTGTTTAGTGATAAAGGACCATAGGTTGCCTAAGAACTTACTTTTCGAGCCATCTATCTTAGCCATCTCTGGCCAAACACAAATCAGGATGTCCTCCACGGGGATAGGAAGGGCTCATAAGAATGAATTTGAAGGAAATGGTGTGAAACTATCAAGTGAGGAAGAATTGCAGTCTGAAGCAGATTCAGGAATAGTAACTATTATTTCAATTAATGTTAATGGTAAAAGTTTATTGGGGAAACAAATTTATGAGAAGTCTTAAAAGTGTGTATAATACTGAAAATATGTACATAAAAGTTTGTAGAGTACTATATGCACCAAATAATGCTACTTCTACCAATCTCTATGTGTCCTTTTTGTGGGTGGATTACAACTTAGATAGCCTATATGATCTTTACATTTATATAACCTATGGGGGCAGACTGCCATCTGTCCCTATGGGGATTAGCTGATCTTGTACATAGTCGAAAACTTTTGAATTGTCGTGGGTTCTAAACAGAAATTTAGTTGTATATTACTAGATAAAGCTTTATAGAATATTACCCGTGCCAAAATTTGCTCTTCATTGAAAGAATCATTAACTAATTTTTACCTTGTATATGGGCGAACAGACAGGATCTCATTCATAGACTCAATCTAGACAAAACTAAGTAAGTCGAGTAAACCGAAAGTAAATGGCAAATCGAACGTCACAATCAAAAGTAATCGTTAATCAAACATAAATCGTAAATCATGAATAATAACTAAATCAAAATATAGAATTACTTTTTAGTAGGGGTCTCCTCCAGGCCACTCAGTACGTCCTCAGGTGGCAAATAGGAGAATCCTCTACAGATACGTAGGGTACCTTCATAGGAGACGGAGACCAAAAGGGAACTTGTTCTTGGGGGTCCATGATAGAAGCTGGGATACCCTTGCTCGGGGGGCCTTAAATACAGGTGGAGGAGGAAGAAGGCCCCTGGTATATTCACTCAGCGTGGCCCAAGTGGCGTGTGGAACCGTTCCTTGAATTACAAACCTTATCCTAGCAATAGGTTAAATTGCAGTGACGCAGAACATAATTGTGGGAGGAACCTTTTTAAGAGGTTAGCTGAGGTAGGGTGTAAGACTCAGATCTATGGACAACGGTCTTTGCAAAGGGTTGTCTTGACCCTGTTAGGGTACCAGCGATACTAGGGAACTTGCGGTCAACTCTATTCCCATCTGAGGAGTGGCGCCCCTCGAGGAAATTATAGCCTAGTTAACGACACAGTATTTGCACAAGATTCCGATTGTTGGATGATTTCTTTGGCCTTGGTCTATTTTGGTGGACGTTTTTGGGCTGAAAAACCTTTTCCTGGCCTATGAGCTGCCTCCCCGTAGTAGTATAATAGTTGTAGGCATGAATAAATAATGGAATATTACGACGTTAAAAAATAACTCGATCGATATTTCGTCTGATGAATGTAGACAATTTGAACTGGATTTGCCAGGAGTTTCAGAAACTCATATCCCGAGGGTAGGAAACATGTAATTCGATGATAAAGAATATATTTACTTAGACAGAAAGGATGGGGACCATAATGCATAAAGCTCATATCCCAAAATAGATGCACAAAGCTCATATCCCAAGGGTAGTGGGGTTCATGATGAATAAGGAAGTTTCCAACTCTTTTAATTTGGTTGGGAAGGTATTATTAATAAAACGCTAATTGTTCATTCCATGAATAAAAAGTGGAGGCTATTATTCATAGTAATGCATGCCCCTGTAGAACCGGCTCACGGAGATAGTATTGACTCAGATGAATTTACTTACAGTTAGAGAAACAAATACACAGGATCCCAGATAGAAGTATGGTGTTTTTATAAAGAGATTTTAACGCACAAGTCAGTAGTAATAGAGATAGATGGTATCCCACACTGTGTAAATTTGGCTTTGTAAAAAAAAAGAAATCAGTAATGGCTACAGACTGCCGCAATTTTTTAAGTGTAACAATTCAGTTATAACCAATACCGTATTTAATCATAAAATTTTCCATAATTTAACAATGTATTCACATGATGATAAGACAGCTATCCTTATTGATTATGGTTGTGTAAACCGAAGACTGGCAGGATGGATACAAGAAGCTAGGGTGTATAGGAGTGTTGTTTTTGCTGTTAAAAGTAAAAATCACCATCTAGTAATGTCTAGGTTTAATTCAAAGCTGAAATTTAGGAAGGGTAACTACCTTTCGGGAATCCATAATGTTAGTAGGCTCCAGAATAAGAATTTGAGAGAAAATTTCGTGGAGCAGTTGAATAGTAAACTGGAGAGTTTAAAATTTGACAATGGGGAAGATTTATTAATTAGTTATAGGAAAACATATTGCGAAGTTGCTTATGGTGTCTTGGGAAGGAATTTCGGAACATAGCTAGAAATAAAATGCTTTATGTTTCATAGAGAAGAGAAGATATTTGTACAAGAATTATCTGAGTGATAGATATGTGAAAACAGGAGGAGTGTAAAGAAAGTGGAGAAAGCATTAAAATATAAACTAAGGAGGTGTAAAGTTGAGACCACGGAAGAAATTTCCGAGGATTTGGAAAATGCAGCTAGATGGCATAATACTAAAATTTTGTGCTGACATTTTAATAAATTGAGAGGGAATAGTCAATCTGGACTTGTCCCAATTAAAGATAGGAATCGACACAATTGTAATGGACACAATAAGGAAGGAGTTAAAGAGAGATGGACAGAATATTTTAAGAATGTGCTAAACTGGGATAGAATTACAGGATAAGATAGAGAGGAGAATAAAAAAGATTGTGACACCTTTGACGTGAAGGGAGGTTTATTTTATGAGGAAGAATTAGTGACAGTACTAAAAGGATAAAAAATAATAAGGCTCCAGGTGCTGATAATGTTGTAAATGAGTTTCTTAAATATGGTGGGCACGAGGCTAGAAATATATTACTGAAGATTATGTATATGATTATTGAAAAGGGGGAAGTACCTATTAATTTTAGGAAACTCTAATTAAACCCCTATGTAAGAAAGATGATAAAAATTAGTGTGGTACTTATAAAAGCATTAGCCTGGATTCGATAGGTAACACTTAACTTAGTATGATGATACTTTTTAGCCTGAGAGGTTCTGCTGACAAAAGTTTTAAAAGAAGAACAGTGCGGTTTTAGAAAGTGAGAGAGTATGTCCACACAGTTTTCACTCTTAGGTTGATAATTAACCTAACCAACCCGAGTAAACCAACACCTTTCATCCTCAGGTGTATAGTTTATGAGTAAGGGTTTGATTCAGCTGATAGAAGAACTTTGGTTAAGGTCTTTTCCTTGCATGATATACCAGACAAATACACTAAAGTGATGTACTATGCACGATCACGATGCACTATGCTCGTGCACTATGCACGAGAATAACTCTGCTTCGGTTAAGGTAGGCTATGCTATGGTTAGCAGCTGGTTTCGTATTAAATTGGGAGCTAACCAGGTTTGTGTTCTATCCCCATATATGAGGATCACTTTCATGAACTTCGTCTTAAGGAGCACAGGAAAGGTATTGGGAGAACACGAAAATAAATGGGAAAGAAAAACTTTTCTCGACTTAAACTATGCTGATAATTTAAGCTTTCTAGATGAAAGTTTGAGCGAATGAATGAATTTTCAGATGTTTTGTGAGTTCAGGATGCTAGAATAGGTTTGAAAATAAATCTTAAGAAGACTAAGTCATTAAAGCTAGGAATAGATGAAGATGAAAACGGGACGTTGAGTATTAAAAAGATATTTAAAGTGGGCAGCTTCACTTACCTTGGTATCATTATTGATAAAGACGGTGGGTGCGTGAAGATGTTAAAAGTAGAATAGCCAAGGCTCGGGATGTTTTTTCACAGTTGGAAAAGTTTGGAAGAATAGAAAGATAAGTCTGCAAACCAAAATTCGAATTTTGGAGGCTATATTGATGGCAATTGTCAAATGGGGTGTTGAAGCTTGGACGCTACGGAAACGGAGGAAGATTTTTTAGATGTTTCCAGAGAAATTGCATATGGAGTGTTTTGAATACTCGACAGACTGACCGTTCAAACAGTAGGCTGTATAAAAAGTGGGGCTCAATCCCACGTTCCCTGGCTATAATAAGAGAAAGGTTGAGATTGCTAGGGTGTGTTCTGCGGATAAACGATGACCAAAAGATTATCTTTTTTGGTCAACACTCTATGGCTAAATGGAAAGCAGGTCGTCGGTGGTTGGCTCTAAAGGATGTCGTAACAAAAGACTTAACAGAAATAGAAACTTCCTGGGAGGTTGTAAACATGGAGGCTTTAAATAGATTGGGATGAAGAAGGAGCGTGTGCAGCTATGTTGGCCTCAGGTAGCTTGGCACTGCCGTGAGCTGTTAGCAGTAGTAGTAGTAGAAATAATAGTAGTAGTAGTAGTAGTAGAAAATAGTCTTAAATCAAGTTAAAATAGGTACCAAATTGTAACTAGTTGTCAACTATGTTTTTTTTCCAGAGGAATGGCCGACTCTGGAAATGAAGTATTAGAAAATAAATCAAACTTCCAGATCACAAAGAGAAAATGTTAGCTCGATTACGACCCTTGTCTCTGCTGTTTCAGTTTTTTCTTTGCCCTCTAATATTACAGTCTGCGTCAGCAGGATAAAAATATTATGCGCCTTATCTACAAGCTTAAGTTTCCCCTGTCCTTCTATTTAAACTGGAAATAGCTTTGTGACTGTTTTTTGACTAGAATTTGCTGTCCATCAGAACCCTGCCGAAAGAGTACGGGAAACTTGTAAGACTGGAATGGTTTTTATGGAAATGCAACAGAAAATGCTTCTTACTTAGATTGAGGTGGGAAAACACTAGCGCGACTGACAGTGGATAACACTAATGACAACCAGAAAAATCAAAACAATCTGAATTTCAGGAAAATATGTATTAAAGCTTCTTTGGATAAAGTATTTTTAAGAAAAATCTAAATCCAAGGAAGATCTACCTTATTTTACCTTGACCAGCATTTTCCAAAAAAATGTTTTTTTTTCCTTAAAGTTTTTTAATCATTGACGAAAGTACTTGGGCTAGGGTAATGTGCTCTACACATGCTAGTTTTAAAGAGTTTTATAAATCTGTTAATGTTGTCCTTTTAAAGAGTGATTGTTTTATTTTCAGCTTAATAAAAAGTAGAAGCAAAATAAATATGAAAGCAAATACCACATTCTCCTAATTAACTGTATGATCAGGCTAGGTAGATCTAGATGGCGGTTGGTGTTGTTGTATCTTGAAGACGAAGTCGAATCCTCTTTATATTAGTTTATTATTTCTATTTGTTCCGAAGGTAATAAGGAGAGAAACGTTATTCTTTGGATGGACCACAGAGCTGTTGGAGAAGCAGAACACATTAATTCAATGAAACACGAGGTTCTAGACTACGTTGGTGGGAAAATGTCACCAGAAATGGAGATGCCGAAGTTGTTGTGGCTGAAAAAGAATGTCCTGCAATCCTGGGAAAAAATTGGGAAAATTTTTGACCTTCCTGATTTTCTTACCTGGAAAGCTACTGGTGACGATTCTAGGTCTTTTTTTTAGGTCTTTTTTCTAAATCTTCTTAAGATTTTCATCTTTTTCTAGGTCTTTTAGGGTTTTTCTTTTTCCAGGTCTTTCTAGTATTTTCTTTTCTCTTCCTTTTTTTCAATTTGATATCATTGATGACTGGAGAACTCATAAGATCGGGAACAGTAAAATACTAGGTGACGGAATACTGGGTAGTATTCTCAAGAACATCTTACGAATTTAAATTCTATACACTATTTGAAAGACTAGCGCATATACGCCAGTTCTATGCACTAAATTTTGTACGTTACTTTATTAAAAACTATCTAAATGAAATTCTACACCAAATGAAAGCGTATTTCCTCAATTACACGTAATTAAATAAAATCAGATTAAAACCTATACGCTAATTAAAAAAATATTATAATTCAAATTCTGTACACTAAATTCTATAGGAATTTAAGTCTATACGCTATTGGTAATGCTAAGAATATTTCATGTACACCACTTCTATTGGCTAACTCTACACGCTAAATTCTATATGCTAGTTTATAAAACATATCTAAATTAAATCAATATCTAAACTAAATTAAAATGCATATGATAAATTAAACTAAACTATTTTAAAGTAGTAGAATAAGGCTAATGTTAATTCTATACATTAAAATCCATGCACATTTAAATCTATTCGCTACTGGTAATGCCAAGAATATTTCATACACTCCAATTCTATACATTAATCCTAAACGCCAAATCCTATACGCTAATCTATTAAAATCTATCTATATTAAATTAAAATATAAAGTAAATTAAAATGTATGCGATAAATTACACTAAACTAAATTAAATAAAGTTAGAACTAAATTAAAATCTATACGAAAATTTTGAAAAGTATGGTAATTTAAATTCTATACACAAAATTCAATATTAATTTAAAGTCAATACGCTAATGCAATTTATATATGCTAATTTAATTCTTTAAAAGTATTTAAATTAAATTACCATTTAAACTAAATTAAATCTATACGATAATTTCAATTCTATACTGTAAATTCTATTGGAATCTAAGTCTATACGCTATTGGAAATGCCAAGGACTATTTCATATGAGAAGACTACCTATATGTGCTAGTGACAAAAAAGGAAATTTGGAGTCAAAAACTTGACAATTAAAAAATTGATCACTCAGGTGTCAACGGGCAGTTATTAAGTCGTCCGTCCATCCAAATCGCGAAATTTCAGGTAAATACTGGGTTGCTGCATTTTGTCAGAGTATAAAATCACTTTTATGACAACGCTAGCCGTTAAAAAATGGCCGTTACTTGAAAAATCTCTTGTTTTCAAGTTCTACTCATTATTTTGTTCCATGGGCATTTAACAGCCGCTTTTTATTCGTTACTTGCATTTTACCGCTTATTTTTGAGTTATTTTTGCCGTTACCTTTACTTTTTATTGTTATTTGATAAAAGTGGCTATTCTCTTTTATTCTTCGTTTTTAACCTTTATCTTTTTATTTTGTTCCACGGGCATTTATAAAGAATTTTCATGCCGCTACTTGGCTATTACCGGTTATTTTTACCGTGAATTGAGAATTGGGCAATTCTCTTTTTTTTTCTTCTAACTTTATGCTTTGTTATGTTCCATCTACCTTGTTTTTTTTCTATTGTTACCGTTTATTTTTCTATTTTTGAAATTCCAGTAAATTCATTTCTAAAATAACGTCTTACTAATAATCTTACTTACTATTCCTGAATGAGCTACAAATGACAACTCTCTGTAACTAGGAAGCTTTGTTTAAAATGTCTTGGTTTGGTGTTTACTATGTTTCCTTTACTGGGAAACAATGATTTCTAAACTCCAGAGCCAAAAAAGATACAGGTAACCAAAAATTCGAAACTAGGGTATATTTTTCTGTGTGTCAAAGTTTAGACAGGTATATCAAAGTTTGGATGCCTTTCTTCTAAAAAATTGTCTTTGCCCTAGGAATAAAGAAGGACTAATAATAGAGGCTTGTCAACATCTTCCGGGAGTATAGCCCTAGGCTGAACTGGGCTGGATGGGATGAATTGGGGAGGCTCTGGAATCATCTTAGGAAGTTTTGTTTGCCTAACTGAAATGCTTTCGAATCCATCATCTACAATTGAACATGATAGTCTTCCAAATCCTCCATAACAAATTTTAATGTTTTAGCATCTTATAATGCCATTGCAGTTTTAGTTTTATTCTATGATTAACCAGTATTATATTAAATTTATGTTAAATTAATTATTATAAATTAATCTATATTAAGATATTTCAAATTAATTTATATTTGTATTAATTTTTGTCTTTTTAACTGAAAGAACGGTTTGCCTTTGAACTCATTTTAAACTGTCTTTTTCAAAATGGTGGTTAGAGGTAACATACCTACAATAATCCTGTTCTTGAACACAAGATTTGGAAAAACAGCTGGGATTTTCTGTTTTTCCGAGAAAGTTTCTCGGAAAGATCCGAGAAAGTTTAGATGGCAATGATATAGTGACAAATTAATGACGCAAAGACCAAAGTAAGAAAATCGTCCTGTAAGTTTATTGTCTCTATTAACCTTCTCAGAAGCCGAAATGGTCAAGATTACCTGTTCAGTCTTCGACAGTACTTTGACCTTTGATAATTTCAAAGTACTTGGATGCTCTAAAATATTTCTTTTTAAGAAATTACTCGACTGAGGGAGCAGATTGAGAAAATGCCAAAAATTGGCGAATTATATGGAAAATGAAACCACAAAAACGTAAAATTTTGACTTTCAGGGTGGTGAAAAAAGGGGACCTTAAAGTCTCCCTATGCTACGTTCCTAATATATGCGCATAGACGGATTAATACAAAAAAAAAAAAAAAAAAAAAAAAAAAAAAAATACAAGAAATCCTTTGATATGAAACAATTATTTAATTTTTTTGAAGTCACTTTGACTGAGTTTATTATTAAGATTTACTGGACATATTCTTTGAACTGGAAAAAAGATCAGCTAGTTTTCTAAGAAAAAAGTGAGCTAGCATATTATTAAGATTTACTGTTCATATTCTTTGAACTGAATAAAAAGTAAACTGAAAAATAAAAAAATATCCTAAGGCTTATGATGGATGTGTTGAAATCAAAATCGGACATACATCTGGTTTTTCGTTTGTTTCATTTGCTTTGAAGACTTATTCAATTTTGATTCTGAATCTTTCAAAATCAGGCGTTTTTTTTAGATACGTGTTCTGTAAGTCATACAAGTGCGCAGCATCTTAAGCATTTCTGCTTAAAATACTACTTTAATTACTATAATACTTTATATTACTAAAATCATAATTAAATAACTAAAATACTATTTTTATTAGGAATTTCTATTTTCAAATATGTTGGTATTTTCAAACATGATTGAAGACTGAATTTGATCTAGATAAGAACTATACGGCTTAGGCTCCAGAATTTTTCACCTATCCAAAGAGACTTTTTTATTATAATATAAAGCAAAAATACTAAATATTATTTGAGATAAGCTACTGTGAAAAACTACCTAGTAATAACCTATATAAACAAAGAATAAAGAAAAACTTAAAAACAGGTAAAAATGGATACAATCTGTACGTTGGTAAAATAAAATTGAAATAATTGACAATTACATAAATAATTTAATAAATGTAAATAAATAATCAAAGGTAGTTTGTAATTAAACTAAAAATAAACATAATGAAGGATACAAATGACAAAAATTTAAGAAATATAATTGGGTGCGTATAGCTATCACACCAACGACCAATAAAAATAGAAGTGAAAACAGAAAATAGTAGATAATTATTTTGTCTGCTTATTCTTCATCAAGACTTAGTTAAGTTTGTCAATGATTAAAACTGATTCTTGGGTTCGTTTCAGGTCACTTTGTTCTCTGGTCTGCAAATGGGGATTTTTATGCCGGAATAAAGGGGATTGCAACTGGTCCGCAAGCTTTTTAAAAGAAATTGGACTTTCAGAACTCCTAGATAACGATTGTTATAAAATTGGATCAAGGGTCTTAGCTCCCGGTCATCCTGTTGGGATGGGACTTACTGAAAGTGTAGCCAATGAGGTAGGACTTATTCCTGGAACACCTGTAGCAACTTCTATAATTGATGCACACGCTGGAGTTCTTGGTATGATCGGATGCAATGGAGCACAAGAAAATATGTTTGAGAAGCGACTTGGTGGGTATTTTGACGAATTTTGGAGAAATAAATAGTGTAGGAAATAATCGCTTTCAACAAAAATCTAGTAAGCAATCGCATTTGAAAGAAAATTCCGGAGATTTTTGGAATCAATATTGTGATTTATTCCTGAAAACGTTTCTCTTTTTTTTTTAAAGAAAAGTTTTAGTAACTCCTACGCTCTAGATATCAAGACCCTCAATTCAGTGTCACAAGTTAGTGTCTTGGGGTCGTCTTGGGGTTCTGTTCTACTTTCTATAAGATGTCGGAGTTTATTCCTGAATATTTTATTCATTTTATAAAAAAAAAAGTTGTTAGAATCTTTTACACAGTGAATAATAAGACCCTCAAGCTAGTGTCACAAATTAGTGTATTGGGGCCCTTTGCTACTTTTCGTACTTAGCCTCGGAAGCGACTGTTTATTCTAGGAAAGATCCATTTATGAAATATTTCAAAGTCTGTCCAAAATGAGTTCACCTGAGTCTGTTCAAAATGCTGGATGTGAATAAGGTTTTTCCTAGAAGTGGGGCTGATGTCTCAAAATATCAAACAGCATTTTGGAACACAAAACGATAGGTTTTGTAAAGGGCTGGGGGCTTTATCAGAATCCTGAATTTCTTTAAAGTTTTTGGGGGGTTCTTATTCAAACTAATAAGTAGAATTAGTTTTTAGTTTCCCCCCTCGAATTTCTCAGTATTACCCCCCTATCATCTATGAGGTGGCCAAAACATCTACGCAAACTTCTCCTCCATTCCCAATGTTTCCAAAGTCTCCCTCTTTCTTGTGTCCCAAGAAATTCCAGTTTCTCTTAAATTCTTTCTTACGTCCTCTTACGCTTTACGTTTTACTAAAAGTGGGTGACCTCCTTTTTGTTCTACCCTACATGGTTGTCTGAAAAAAAAAAAAACCTTTGAAAATCTGCCATCCTTTATCCGTAGAACGTGTCTTAACCATCTCAATCTTTTTCTTATTTGATTGAGTTTTCAATCAAATGAGAACCTTAAAGGATTGGGTTTTCAAACCCTCCATCTTTCTTGTGTCCCAAGAAATTCCAATTTCTCTTAAATCGTTTCTTACGACCTCTTACGTTTTATGTTTTTCTAAGAGCGGACGACCACCTTTTCATTTTATCCTACATGGTTGGCCGAAAAAAAAAAACAAGCTTTGAAAATCTGCCATTCTTTATCCGTAGAACGTGTCTTAATTATCTCAATCTTTCTCTTATTATAGCCCTAGAAAGTTGGATAGAACCACATTTTTTTTGCAGCTTATTCTTTGGAATACGGTCAGTGAAACGGGTACTCAAAATGATCTGTAGATACTTCCTCTGAAAAACATTTAACGAATCCCCCTCCGTCTTTTGGAGTGTCTACGTTTTAGAGCCATACCTGAGCACTGTCATCACTTAAACGAAACACGCTTCAAATTAAGAAACACGATGTAGCTTTGCCCCACTTGAATCATAACTTACATGAAATTTATTTGCATGAGTCTGCAGTGTAGTGGTTATTATGTCTAACTTAAATGCAGTTCATCACCAGTTGCAGTTGATAGTAGCTGTAGTTGATCAGCAGTTGAATTACTTGCAGTTCACTTAATAATTATTTTGTTTTATCATATAAGCCATGAACTTTTAATTTAAAGACTATCTTTATTTAAGGAATAGTTTGTGTGACTTCATCATGTCATATGTGCCTATCGACTGAGCCAAAATTCATCAAAGGTGTGTGGGGCCCTTATTTTGGTGCTATTATCGACGATTATTGGTTGAACGAAGCAGGACAAAGTGCAACAGGAAAATTGATAGACCACATCATTGAATCCCATCCAGCTTACGAAACGCTGAATGAGAAGATACCAAAAAGGTATTGCCAAGTCTTGTCAATTATTTTTGTTCTGAATTTGTTAAATTTCCGGTACAATAACAATCGAATAGGGAAATAAACACTTATCAAATGACGAAATAGGTTGTTTTTAGGAGACAACATTTTATGGACCGCTGATTGGAAAAATGCTATTGCCAAATCCTTTCAATTATTATTGTTCTAAATTCCGTAAATTTTCGGTGCAATAAACAACCGAACAGGGACACATACATTTATCAAAAGACAAAAAGGATTGTTTTAGGGGACTGCATTTTGTGGACCGCTGATTGGAAAAACGGTATTGCCAAATCTTGTCAATTATTTTTGTTGTAAATTTCGTAAATTTCTAGCTAAAAAAATCACTAGTCTTAGAGGACTGTACCATCATTTTTAAACATTCATAGAAAGTAAAATTTACAAGGATAATATTGTTTGAGTTTGTATACTTTGTAAAGGCTCTAACTTTCAAAGAGAATTTTATATACTACCTTTTACCAAAATTGACAAAATCTTATCAATTATTTTTGTTCTGAATTTGGTAAATTTTCGGTGCAATAAACAATCGAACAGGGACACATACAATTATCAAAAGACAAAAAGGATTGTTTTAGGGGACTGCATTTTATGGACCGCTGATTGGAAAAACGGTATTGCCAAATCTTGTCAATTATTTTTGGTCTAAATTTCGTAAATTTTTAGCTAAAAAAATCACTAGTCTTACAGGACTGTACCATTATTTTTAAACATTCATAGAAAGTAAAATTTACAAGGATAATATTGTTTGAGTTTGTATACTTTGTAAAGGCTCTAACTTTCAAAGAGAATTTTATATACTACCTTTTACCAAAATTGACAAAATCTTATCAATTATTTTTGTTCTGAATTTAGTAAATTTTCGGTACAATAAACAACCGAATAGGGACACATACAATTATCAAAAGACAAAAAGGATTGTTTTAGGGGGCTGCATTTTATGGACCGCTGATTGGAAAAACGGTATTGCCAAATCTTGTCAATTATTTTTGGTCTAAATTTCGTAAATTTTTAGCTAAAAAAATGACTAGTCTTAGAGGACGGTACCATTATTTTTAAACATTCACAGAAAGTAAAATTTACAAGGATAATATTGTTTGAGTTTGTATAATTTGTAAAGGCTCTAACTTTCAAAGAGAATTTTATATACTACCTTTTACCAAAATGTCACAATTCCATTTTTCAAGAAGGCCAATTATTATTGCGTCCACTAAACTGTTGTTATTTATATCTTGCATCTCTTTACCCACCCTCAATCGTAATGTTGTTAAATTGCATGGATTAGCTGATTGATTAATATTCATTTATTAGTATTAGATGGGTCAGTTATATTCATTAATAAATTGAGCATTGATTGGTTTGGATCCAATTTGTTCTTAGGATTTCCTCATCCATGTTGTTCGTAATACGTATGTTATCTAGTAATACGGTTTCATTACTTATCACTTTTCTCATATATCGTGCTTTTATCTATTTATTTAATTTTGTCTCTACTTTGTCTAACGAGAGTAATTTTGAGTTTAACATAGTTATATCAATGGTAAATTCCTGCCAATGCTGCTACCTAGTTTAACACCCCCTCCCCAACCAAATAAACCAACTTAAACAGTTGTAGAAACAAATTAGCAAAACTACATTAAAGGCATTCTCTTTGTGTTTTATAAAGTATTTTTTTATATTCCTCTTCCTTCTAAAACAAAACATCCCCTCCTCTGAAAAAAATCCTTGAAATGGCCCTGCTTAGAGCTGTCTTTTTATCTTGAATTATGCATTCTTTATCGAGATCCATTTTGGGCATTAGGACGAATAGTTGCTTGTCTGATAACACTTTCTTTAAGGAATTTCCTCTAAAAATAGCAATTTTTTGACAAACTGTACCAAAAGGACAATATACTTACATAATACCAGATCAATAAATAAATGTTCAAGTGAGGATAAGCCCTTTTACCATACAGAGAGAACAGATACAAAAAAATCTTTTATATCTGTTCTCACTGTCTAATAAAAGGACTTAACCTCGTTTGAACGTTTATTTGTTCCCGATAGAAAGGTAGTGCGGTCATGGGAAAAATACTCTACATAATACAAGATATTTATTAATTTTCCAGATATCTTACGAATTTGCTCACTTTGCAGTATTTTGACATTTTCTTTTAGGTGCAATGACCTGGCAAATCTAAAGAGTGTTTTGCACAATGGTAGAAATGATGAGCTACTACTGGGGATCCTTAAAGCAACGTCTACTAGATATATAGTGGCAATAGGCAAAGTCTTTCAGATATATAGTGGCCAAAAAATATAGCTGCAAAAAAAAATTATATATACAGTGGCAATAGACAACGTCTGCTAGATATCTAATGGCAAAAAATGATCATTAACATTAACCTCAGAAAGGATTTAAGAAACAAAACAAAAATAAAGTCGTGTATCCTGCTACCATTAAGTTAACACTACACTTAAAACTCACTTAACCCTCAAAGAAAAAGAATAGGGAAAAAACTGTATATTTTTTAGTACTTTAAGTGTTTAATATTCAACACAAGTGGGATGCTTTTCACCTTTAACACTTTTAACAAAACGCACCCTTATTTAGTTCTAAAACACTTGACGACTAATCTAAGGGCGACTTTGAACTCAAACAGGGTTGATCGTTTCGTTGTCTGATATGGGGCTCCATCTTTTTTTTTTTTACCAGTGCTACTGTAAAACCAGTTTTAGGCACACCTGGAAGTAATCGCATTCGTGTCCGGAAGGTTCAAGTGTCCGAGAAGTACTTACCTAATCTAGTCCCGTTTTGTCCTTTCAGAGGCAACGCTTTAGCGTTGCCTGTGAATGGGCCGTAAGGCTCTAATATTTTGTTTGAGTATTTTTTTCCCCAGAGGAACTTCGTGTGGAAGGAATAGTCGTACAAACTTCAGAGGCGGCTAATTTGATTGGAAATCGGAAGTTCTAGTCTCTTTTTTAAGAGTCGAAAGTAATCCGAGGGCCACTAGCTCCCCAACGCCCTCTTTTCACCAAATGTATCAAATCAAATTTTAAGGTTGTAATTTATTCAAAATAGCCTATGGATCAATACTTGCCCTTGGGCATGTATTGAAATTTATGCCCCAGGCTATATAACGTTTTTATGGAAAAAGTTGTCTTTAACTGTACAGGAGGCACAACTGATTGGAAATTGGAAGTTTTTGCACCCTTTTCAAGAGTCAAAAGTAGTTTGAGGGTAACTAGTCCCCCTTCCCCTCTTTTCCCCAAATGCATCTGATCAAAATTTTGAGATTTTGTGCAAGTTGTTCAAAATAGTCCAAAGATCATGTAACAATAACTGCGTAGTTGACGCAATCCTCAGAGCCCGGGGTCAAGTGTTGTAACTTATGCCACAGGGGATATAAGTTTTTAAATTGAAAGTTCTTCCATTTTAAGATTGAAAAGTGGGCGGAGGGCAACTACCCTCCCCCTTCCCCTCGTCGTGTTTCTTCAAATGCATCCGATCGATATTGCGAGATAGCCATATTGTTCATCATAGTCAAAAGATCATATAACAATGCCTATTGGGCTTAAACAACCTTCTTTCAAAACCCAGGGGTAAAGATTGTATCTTATGCCCTGGGAATGTATACGGTTTTTATGGAAAGAGTGGTTGTACAAACTTTCATGTTCACAAGGGGCTAACACATACCAATCATTTGATTGGAAATCGAAAGTTTTGCTTTCTTTTTAAGAGTCAGAGGTGATCATAGGGCAACCAGCTCTCCTTTCACCTTTTTCCCTAAAATGGATCTGATCAAAATTTTGAGATGGCCATTTTGTTCAAAATAGTCCAAAGTTAAACTAACTATACCTCTGGGGCCGACAGACTACCCCATACCCTAGGGCAAGGGCGCTAAGCTGTGGTAATTGCCTAATGTTAACATATAAGGTTTTTATGGGAGGGTTGGTTGTATAAACTTCAGAAGAGGCTCATTTGATTGGAAATTGAAAGTTCTAGTTCCCATATTAATGCTCAAAAGTGATCGAAGGGTAACCAGCCCCCTTCTCCCTCTCACGTCCTCATTTGCTGAAATATATTCAATCAAATTTTTTTATAACCAAAATTTTTTTTCAAAATGGTTCAAAAGTCAAATAACTATAACTCAGGATTTGACTAACCCTTAACAGCCCCCGTGGCAAAGGCTGTAAATTATGCCAGTTCCTTATGTTACTTTTTAACTTTGACACTAGTTTTGATAGTTTTATGAAATATTTATTTAAAAAAAAGATTATTATTTTGAATAGGGAATTTTGAAAAACTTGAAACTTTTGCAATAAAAAACAATCAGAAATTAATTTTAAAAAACACACTCCGAAAAAGAAATTTTTCGAAAGAAAGTAAAGGCCATATTAAACTTAAGATTAGCAAATACAAATTCCTATTCAAATTCAAACTCGAACGAACAGAAATTACTGTTAAAGAATAAATGAATCAAAAACGAACAGAAATTAAATAAAAAGTTATAGCTAGCAAACATACAATAGGTACTAATATAAATGAATGAATAAATCGGTACTTTCGTATTATCTAGAGCACACGCTTGAAGTAAAGTTAGGTCAATTGTAATGAAATATACCAAAACATGATGAAAATATAATACTTAAGTAACTAACTTATGGGAACTACAACATTGAATTATGGAAAGCAGGCCGCCGAGAATGCATAATATTAAATATCTAACCTAATTACCTCTATATATTAAATATTTAATTAAAATATTCCTACATCATAGTTTATTTTGTAGTAGAATAAGTTAATTATAACCAAATGCGAGACAATAATCGGTTATCTTAATTTAACAGAGCAAACTTTTCGAGTGTGTTCTGGATTATACGGAAGAATAAATCTTTAAAGGAGTTAAACTTAAATTGAATATGTATATCAAGCTGAAAACGAACAAAAATCACTACAAACAAGAGTTTGGCTACTGCCACATTTCCATAGCTGTAAAAGTTTAAAACACTAATGTGTCATTGGTGCTTTACTGAAAACGAATTATAATACAAATATATTCTTTTGCACTTATCAGAGCACTGAAAATTAACATAAAGTTACTGGGAAAATTAAACCTTTAACTGTTGAAATTTCAGAAGTTAATATCGTTATATATAAAATATTCAGTCTAATTGTATTAGCTCTTTCAAAGACTGTTTAAGACGAATAGTTCTCATTACAGTGTCAATGACGAAATAGGCTTTAGACTTTTACAGTTAGGGTGGGGGGCAATAGCCAAACTCCTATTTGTAGTGATTTTTGTTAGTTTTCAGCTTGATTTGCATGTTCAAGTTAAACTTTAATCGTTTTAAGATTTATTAATGCATTTTTAATTGTTACCTGTTGTTATTTTTTAATTTAAAGATTAAAAAATTTCCAAACTAGATGAAACCGGAAATTCTACTAAAATCATGTGATATTTAAATTGTTTTGATTTAAACTATTTATGATTAGTTTGAATTTTGAAAGTGTAATAGAAGGAAGAAAGTGTAATAGAAGAAAATAGAAATTTTGAAAGTGTATTAGAAGGAAAGTGTAATAGAAAGTGTAGAATAATAGAAGGAAGAAGCGCCCTTGAGTGCCTATTTATTTTTAATATTTAAATTTATTGTCTATGTAAGGGTGTATTGGGGGGGCAGGTTTTTTGTCCAGGAGGTTCAGAAGGGTTGAACTTTTTGTCAGAAGTATTTCTTTAGATCTTTTATATGATTACAGAGCTGAACCAAGTCAATATGACAGCAAAAAGTACGGGGATTTATCGTTCTTTTGATTCTAATGGACCAACCACCAAATGGAAAACAGAATGAAAAATTTTTCAAATAAAAATTTGGAAAATTTTCCAGATGGAAAATTTTTACTATTTTGTTTGTATTTCTATTTTTGTTCCTAGTCTGAACCATATGAATATAAATTTTTATTTCACTGAGAGATACAACATGCCATGAACTCAAACATGTAAGCGTTTTATTTGGGAATTATTGGGAAGCCCCCAAATTATTGGGAAGTGCACGAACGTATATAGATTTTTGTGAGGTAGTGATCCATCTATTCCATCTCTGCCCTATACTGGCTAAAAAACTGAAAGTTTTATTATCCTTCAGCAGAAATGCGGAGATAGCAATCCATTAATGGAGGTACATCTTATGACTTGCTCAGAGAGAGGTTTTCAGTACCTTGAGCGTTTGTTTTCAGATTTGAGTTTTATGATGGAAATTCTTAGGAACGATAACCATATGAAAACATTATGTAAATTAGAGGGATTTCATTTCTGTATAATAAAGGGGAAATAAGTTAAGACCCTGGTTTTTATAGAGAAATCTACGCTTACCTAGAAGACCTGCTGGAGAAGACAGCAGTTAATGTCGGATGCAGCCTCGAGAAACTTGTGAAAGACCTTCATGTGTATCCAGATTTTCATGGCAATCGATCACCTCTAGCTGATCCAGACATGAAGGGAATGGTGTGTATTAACCAAAGACCTTAACATTATTATAGAGTTAACAATCTCTTCCGGGAATAAATACTTCAACACTCACAACGGAAAATATTATGGGAGACTAGCAACATTATTTCTTAATAACTTCAGAAACTTGTTTCTATCAGTTGTTTCTATTGACTCACATACCAAATTTTGAAGATTTCTGAGACGTTCGTTAACCTAGCTTAACCACTCATTAAGAAGATCTAGGTTAGAAACGCTTGAGTAAGAGAGGATGTTGTGTCTTAGAAATACAGAATAAACCATCTTACAGAACACATTGTTTGAAAAGACCCTTCCCACCCAATGCTACCCTCCTCGTTCCTAGCCTTTATTGTCCTTGTTTCCCATTTGATGCTGTACCTCCAGTAAAAAAGCTTTGCAGTACCTCCAGTGAAAACCCTATACTACGAAAAATATATATAGAAAATTCAGCTAGTTTTCTTCTTTTTTTATTTGGTTCTGGTGCTGATAGATTTTTGAATTTGATCGCTGGCTTTCCTCTCCTCCCTCTTTTTCTTTAATGTCCAGTTTTTACCTTTTTAACTTGTTATGACATTTCCCAGTTTTAATATTTGACTGTTGAATGACTTTAAGTTCTAATAATTTATAGTTTTGGCCTACCCTATATATATATATATATATATATATATATATATATATATATATATATATATATATATATATATATATATATATATATATATATATATATATATATATATATATATATATATATATATATATATATATATATATATATATATATATATATATATATATATATATATATATATATATATATATATATATATATATATATATATATATATATATATATATATATATATATATATATATATATATATATATATATATATATATATATATATATATATATATATATATATATATATATATATATATATATATATATATATATATATATATATATATATATATATATATATATATATATATATATATATATATATATATATATATATATATATATATATATATATATATATACATATATATATATATATATATATATATATATATATATCATGAATGGGTGATCGGATCCTAATGAAACTTGATTTATACAAAGATGTCATGTTTTAGATGCTTCATTGTCGATTCGGATCAGATCTGGGGACATTGGGGTTGGGGGGGGGGGGGTTAGGACGGAAATATTGGAAAACGCTTAGAGCCGAGAGATCGGGATGAAACTTGATGTGAAGAATTAGCACAAGTGCTACATACGTGATTGACATAACCGGACGAGATCCGATCACTTCGGGGGATTTGAGTTTATCTAATAGTTTTTTTAAGTTGTCCTATAAGATGGTAGTTTATTTGAAATGTATCTCCGATCTCTCGTCACAAGTGCCATATGCGCTTTCAGCGTTTATTTGAAAGGTATTTGTAGTCTAAAATCGTCCTGCATATCTTGCTTCGTTTAGTAGTGAAACAGTTTGTAAAACCCCTGCCAAAGGCGACCGAATTCCTTATTTGCCTTAATCACATTACCTTCATCAGGAAACAGACTGACAAGTCTGACAATCAGTTAAAACATAGAAAAAACTCCCGATGGAATACTTCCCAGAATTCCCTATATAATAGTTCGATAATCTATATATAATATTAAATTTGTAGCTGATGTAAATTGAGATGCCAAAATGGTTTTACTGGATTCTGAATACCAATGTTTAAATGGCGTTTATTTTACCTGTGTAATTTTTCAGTTTGCAGCCGTTTTTGTATTTTTGTTCTATCTCAAAATTCAGTTTATTAGAAACAACCCTCTGGTGGCATTGCACTTCAGAACACTAACCAAAATTATGGGATTTAGCTTTCTTTCAGTTTGTATTTTCAATTGCAGTATTAGTTACCTTATTCGGAAAACTTACTTTCGGGAATCTTTTTCGAACAGTTTTAAACCCCGTTAAGGAAAGTCTTAGTCATAAAAAAGATCATGAGTCTTGGTTTACAAGACTAATGATACGGTTTTCAAGGTGCCTTTGAATTTTACCACAACAAAAAATTTGAATTTTTTCCACAGCTCATGCTATAAATACTAGCTCATGCTAGTATTTTAATTAAAAATTTTCGTTTCGTATTTTTACTCAAGATTTTAGTTTCGTATTTTTATTCAAAATTTTCCAAAATTCCAAAAGAGGAAAGGGGAAGTAGGATATTAAATTTTCTGCTCATACCGTCGCGGGTTCTTAGAGCTCAATGCTTTCAGTAATTTGCCTTAGCTCTGCCCACCTCTGAGCTGTCACTTTTTCTTATCGCAAAACAACCAGAGTCATTTTTTTTGCACTTTCTTGTGGCTGACCCCCTATTATCAATGCTATAAGCCATTGCTTATACCACCTACGTGTATATTTCTTTTAAAAATAATAAAAAAGACCAACAAACTTTTGGAATAACATCCTGGAATAACAAATTTGAAAAAATTAAATGAGAGCACTGCAAGCTATAGTTGCGGGGTCCCTGGGATGAGGTTTTTTGGTCATCAAACATGTGTTAAAAGGTTTATTGATAAGTGCTAAAGAAGCGTACTTCTTATATCTCTTATTTATAGCTTATTATAGCTCATGTTCGAAATATAAAGACATATTTTTGAGACATTGTCACAGAATTGTATCTTGTGGAATGTTATGTTTTTTTTCAATAGTGTATGTTTGTATCAATGAAATGTGCTGAAGGTTAACATGTAAGTTGGGGAAAACGTAAAAACCCAAAGAACTTCAGAAGATTATCGTACTTTTCTCTCACACCACTTAGTTTGTATTGCACGTCTGGTTCTACTCTCCAGAATTTTATTCAACAATAATTCATGCCCTGACATAAATTAGAACTCCCTGGTAATTTTCACATCTAAATCACACTTTCTGAGGATTCAGATTTTTCCTCCGCCTTTCAAAATTGTTCTCCTCGCCAAATTCCGAAACTGTAAGCATGAGCTATTATTAACATGAGTAACTAATTTAATTATTTTGTAGATCATTGGGCTAACCTTGGCAAAAGATGAATTAGACCTGGCGAAGCTCTACCTAGCCACACTTCAAGGACTTGCAGTAAGTATCAAGAAATGGTGGGTATAGAACCAGCACTCATTGCTGGCACTCATTCTCAGGCATATTGCCAGAGAAAGGGCGGATCTGATGCAAGGTGTATCTATAATCTCAAATCTGTGATCTAGAACTGAAACTATGTAATTTTACTTTTAAGAAAAATACCCCTAAATAAAAACAATATGCTCCAAAGAATAGCAGTTGATATGAGTGATAATTGTACACATATATTATATTGAAAAAGTAGTTCATTTTGTTGTCATAAAAAGGACGTATCTGAAGCATGACCGTATCCAGAGTTTTTTTTTTGGGGGGGGGGGAGGCTACAAAAAAATTTCATGGAAATATTTTACATGTATTTTTTACTTTTTTGCTAGTCGGAAAAACATTTCGTCACGGGGGTGGGGGGTAGAGGGAGTATTCAAACTGGTTATACCCCCCTGTGGATATTGTCCTGATTGTTAGTCTTCTAATTCTAATTTCTAATCTGCAGAAATAAACTCTTTATTTAGGCTTTTTTTTTAATTAGACAGTTCGTGGTAACGAACTGTAAGTAATGATTGACCCTGCTCAATAGTAACCGAAACCCTGAAAAACGGAATTTCGATACACGTAGATACATCGAATGAATTGGATTTTTATGCTGATTTCAAATATATATGTTTCAAGTTTAGTTTAACCCATCAAAAGTTACGAGCTTGAGAAGATTTGCCTCATTTTTGAAAAAATGGGAAACACCCCCTAAAAGTCATAGAACCTTAATGAAAATTTTGACTCTTTCTCACAACTCTACTTTTTAAAACAATACTACTACTTTTTAAATCTACTTTTTAAAACAACACGAAAATAACACCATCAGATTCAGCGTATCAGAGAAACCTGTTGTTGAGATTTCAATCTCCTATCGGTAAAGATGTGGAATTTTGAATTTTTTGTCAGAAGAAAGAATATGGATACGTTTTTGATTTTTTTTCAGATGTGATCGTACGACCCAGTGGTCCTAGAATGTCACGAGAGGGCTCTTTCGTTTGGAAATTGAAAGTTCTAGTGCACTTTTTAAGTGACCAAAAAATTGGAGGGCAGCTAGGCTCCCTCTCCCGCTCATTTTTACCATAGTCACCGGATCATCATTTTAAGGTGGCCATTTTGTTCAGAATAACCGAAAAATCTAATAACTATGTCTTTAAGGATGACTTTATCCCCCACAGTCCCCGGGGGAAGGGCTGCAAGTTATGAACTTGCAGGGAGAGTGGGTTACGTGGGAAGATCTCTCCATGGGGGAAGAGAATTTTCCATGAAAGGGGTGCCGGATTTTCCAGCATTATTTAAAAAGCGATCAGACATTAAATAAAAGAACAAACTTTTTCAACCGAAAGTAACTTTTTTTTTATTTAATCTTAACGAGACTAGACTCTTGTTGGAAAATATTGTTTAATTAAATGAGGATTCTTCCAAAGGGGGGATAAACTCGAGACTCCTCTTTCCTTGCCTCTGCGGGGAAAAAATATCAATTTAATCTTGCATTTTAGCCTCAAAGCTTTCTAGTAAGGGGAAAGCAACCCACAGCTCAGCAGAAGTTCCTAACCTTTGAATCTCAATATATTCTAACCTGTTATGGGGGAAGGGCTTGGTGGTAAACCTTCCCTCTCCTCTCTATGATCTGAACAACCTATGACAATAGATTAGTCTAACGAAAGTAGTTTTTAAGCTTCAGCCCTCATTCCCCTCATGAATGATTTAATTGCCCCTGTCCCCTATTTAAAATCCCGGGGTAACTGCTCATAAAACTCACGTAAATATTAATTTTAAAACGCCTCGGCCTCTAATGTGAAAATAATTTTAAGCCATGGGCTCCTCCTTTTCAATCACTTGAATGTCTAACCTATGGCGTGTTCCAGATCTCAAAAGATATTAATGACAATTAACTGTTTATTGTTAATTCATTCCAAGACTAGATGGAATTCATGAACCCTCTCTTAGATTCTATAGGGCTGGAATGACTTCAAGATGATCCACTTGATAATTCCGGAAGAATAAAAAAATGGAGTTTTTCCTATGATTTTTCCCAGATTGTAAAAAAAACATAGTCCTCTTTAAAATTTTTTTTATTGTTTATTTTATAAGATATTGCAGTGTGGGCAAAATATAGGCCCTGGCTTTTTTTTACTAAAACAATGAAATCTTGTTGGAAAAAAGTCTTAAAGTGGAGGGGACAATACCGTCATAATGAAATATTGCTTGTAATAATTTTACCATCATTTGTGTTTCTGCGAGCCAGCTGAAAATAGTTTTCGATAATTTTTTGTGAAATTCTCTAGCTTTTTTAAGCTAGAGAAAATTTGTTAGGTAGAGAAAATTTCGTTTAAAATCTGAGCAGAGCATTCAAGGAATTGAAGAATGAAAACTAGTAAATTTCTTGTGTAAATAAATTTCTTTTTATGTTTTACAGTCTTAAATTCTACTTCTATATTCATTTTGAAATTATATTTAATTCCTTCTCCATATGTGAAGGTCCCCATGAAAAGGGTTTTGAAAAAAATGCAGTCCTAAATATTCCGGCCGGAAGTATTTTTTCATTTTTGTTTAAACATTTATTAAAATGTCCTTAATTTTATAGTAAAATTATTTAAAACAGGCACTTCAGGTAGAAAGTCAGTGGGTTATTTTGCCACCTCCCTCCTATATTCCCAAAAAAAGTTTCTAGCTATTTTGCTGAAAGAACATGGGAAAATAGACAGAATTTCCCTTCCCCCGAATTTTCAAAACAATATATCGCCCCCTGCTCCTCCAGCTCCACATTTTGTGAATTAATGCCTCTGACATAAAGCTCCAAATACATTCATTGTTTATATATTTCAATTTAGGTTAGATAAAGTTCATAGTCAAATTCGCATGTATTGTAGAAAAAAAGTACAAATAGGTCACATGATCAATGTAATTGTTTCATGGTAAATCGAAGTAATAATTTTAATCTTTTTAGTATGGAACCCGTCACATAATTGAGTCCCTGATAAGTGGGGGTTATAATATTACTGAGATAGTGATGTGTGGCGGTCTTGTCAAGAGCAAACTGTTTGTCCAAACGAACGCTGACGCTATACAGGTAACTTATTAATAAAATCCTTCAGTCTTATTCCAAAATTCTTATTTTATACTTTTACTTATTTTTCTTGTTTTACTTTTACTTATTGTTTCAATTACTTATTTTACACCATTACCCTTTATTCTATTACTCATTTTACAGGGATTACTGTTTTTTATACTATTATTTTGGTTGACCTATATTCATCCATATATATGACCTATATATTGACCTATATATACATCCATAGTATCCCAAAACTCGTTTTTCAGAATTTTAATATTGCGCTAACTGACTTTTCTCTATTAGTGTTTTAGTCTTTTGCTGATTTTAGAACAATTAAAATAATTAATAATATATTAGTTAGTTCAATACGTTTACTGATGCTAAACATCTAATTTGTTATAATTAGTAACAACTCATTGCAGTATCAAGACGCCTGAGCTAAGCTAGCTAACACAGGTACGCACGCTCTTTCTCCATCCTAATCGGTTCGAAGCCTCTCTCTCGACACCCTCCCAAGAAGCTCTCATTTCTCTTAAATTTCGCTTAAATTAAGGCTGACACTAAATTATTATTGCTATAATTATTATTACACTAATAATTATATTAATTAATTATTATTTATTTTACTTTAATCTTATTAGTATTATCATAAATACTGCTTTTATTTAAACTTTTTCTCGTTTACCATTTTAGACTAAAGATAAACGCAAATAATTAATAAGCATGAATTGTAATTGGTTCCTGGGATACAGTCCTTGTTAAAAGGTGGAATTAACGGGGGGTTACCCTTTATGTATTATAAGAATTTAAGGGGCTAAATTTACTATCATCTACTATTCGACGTCATATGCAAACTCTCTTTTTACAACAAACATGCATACACACAACTCGTTTTTATATAGATAGATAGATACAATACAAATTAACTGCCTAAAACTTGCGAATATACAACATTCTTCGCTGTTCAATTGTCGCTGCATATAAATAGATTGTCAGGTTTACCGACCCTCGAACATGCAACGTACAATTGTCCATGGGAAAAACAATCAGTATTAAGATCTATACCACATTTTTCTAATGATTGACCTTGAGCTTTGTTGATGGTGATTGCAAATGCTAATCGAATTGGGAATTGCAATCTTTTAAATTGAAAAGGCAGATCCGTTTGAATCATGGGAATGCGAGGAATAAGAACAGCCTCACCCTCAAAAGGCCCTGTCAAGATTGTGGCCTCTATTACGTTTTCCTTTGTTTTTTTTTCGGCAAGTCGCGTGCCATTGCAAAGCTTTGGTGGGTTGATATTTCTTAACAGTATTATTGGTACGCCTATTTATAGTTGTAGCACGTGTGGTGGAAACCCTGAAAGATCCACGGAATTTAAAAATTCAGATGGATAATTAACCGCCTCATTTGGTTCCAAAACTGTGTCGACTGACTTGTAAAGGACTGCCTGGTCTCGAATCTTGGTCAAAACAATATTGTTGATTTCGTGGACGTCTATATTTTTGGGTGCAAGAATCGCTCTTTCACTTAGCCATTTATTATTTTTATAATTGTTTAGAATATTCGGAAATACTTATTCAATCAATTCATTTTTGGACGTCACTAAATTACAGAATTCAGCAGGTAGTTGTATACGTCCTGAAATTGAGTCTACTGGGAGCTTTCCGTTTCCAATTGCCAGCAATTGATCTGAAAATATTTGACCAGAGTCATTGTTTTGCAATTGGACACGCATATTTGTAGTTAATTTTAATGTTTTTACGTGTGCCCATAAATTAGAATTTTTCAGGCAAGCATTCATTTCGTCTGCAGGGGTTGATCTTGGTATTATAGGTAATGTTTGCCTGAAATCTCCCGCGAGCAATATTAATATGCTGCCAAAGGGTTTCGAATTCCCTCGCAAATCTTTCAAACATTGATCCAGAGCCTCGAGCAATTTTTGTGTGCCATTTTGCACTCGTCCCAAATAATAAGTTTGCATTGCTGCAATACTTCACCCATCCCAGATGATTTGGAAATATTGCACGTAGGAGTTTCTGTAGAATGCAAATTCAGAGGCAATTTCAAAGCGGAATGAGGAGTTCTTCCACCAGGCAGCAACGTTGTGGCTATTCCGGACGACGCAATTGCCAACGCTATATCATTTTTTGATCGAATTGATGCCAGAATCAGTTTTATCACAAATGTTTTACCAGTACCTCCTGGCGCATCCAAAAAGAAAATTTCTCCAACGTTGTTATCGACACAATGCATTATCGTATCATAAATGTCGTTTTGTTCCGACGTTAACTTGGAAATGTTATTTTGTACATACGACAATAGATCACTCGTACTGTAACTTTGTTCACGATCCAATTCTACACATGTCGAAACAGCAGCGGTACGATTAGGTGAAGGCATTCCCAAATCCTGAAGAGGTTTGTTTGCCATATATACGCACAAATCTTCTATAATAACTAAAGTGTAGTTATAAATTTCTGATGTAAAATCAAAAGTCATATCTTGGCTCCATCCCAAAAAATGATAGGATATTGTAGGGCATCGTAGCATCGATGAGGTTGAGCAATTCTTACCAACTGAGCGTTTCGCTTATGAAGAATAATATCTCGAGGTAAAAACTGACCACTGACTATAACGATTGCCACTTCGTCGATAGTTGGAGCATTGTATCTACGCACATGTTGGCCAGGAGCCGTTTTGTCAGCGGAAATAATTATTTTATGCGTATCAGTAGGCATCAAATCGATGGCTGTTTTGAACAGACGCACTAAATTATTATTTTCGTGGAAAAGATGTTGCAATTGGGAAACGATTGTCCTTTCAACGTTGGGAGAAATTTCGCAACGTGTATTCAATTCAGAATTTCTATCACTGATGAAGTACAATTGTAAAAATTTATGATTCTCGCCTGAGAATGGAAGAAGGGACCCTGCTCTATGATAAATTTGCCCTTTTACTTTGAAAGTTGGCATAAATTGATCTGGGTTTTCGATTTGGGCACCAAACGACGTCATTTGGAAACATGAGTTATATTTTCTGATCTGTGATAAAAACGCTTAGATTCTGACGTAGTTCCAGTAAGCAAAGTCTTCAATGGCTCTGGTGGTGCAGCCAATAGAGGAAGTTTAACTTTTCCTGAGGCACAACACATTCCCATTGTTTCACCATTGAATTTCAAGGACTTGCAATAGGGACAAATTTTAGACATAGTCCCTTGAACACATCTACTATAATCATCGACTGGGCTGTACCTGAATGCCAGGCGATAATTTTCAGGTTGCTCTTGTGATTCCTCGGCACGCTTTCTTTTCTTACTTTCTCTATCAGCCGCAAGCCGGTTTTCTTGCTGCTCTTGTGATTCCTCGGCACGCCTTCTTTTTTCACTTTCTCTTTTAGCAGCAAGTCTGGTTTCGCGTTGCTCTGGTAGTTCCTCGACACGCCTTCGTTGACGTAAATTGCACATTCCTTATCTAGCATTATCTCTTGAAGCTGCAAGCCTGTTTTCACGTTGCTCTTGTGATTCCTCGTTACGCCTTCTTTTTTTACTTTCTCTTTCAGCAGCAAGTCTGGTTTCGCGTTGCTCTGGTAGTTCCTCGACACGCCTTCGTTGACGTAAATTGCACATTCCTAATCTGGCCCTTTCTCTTTGAACCGCAAGCCTGGTTTTGCTTTTTGGTAACATTCTATAACATTGACAGTTGGAGAAATCTCCACGTGCCAAGCTTGCTAAAGCTCAACAATTTATAATAAACCTCAAAATTTTAAGTATCTTTTTTAACGTTTTCAAATTACATTAATCTATTGTCAAAATATTTCGAAATATTTATGCAATTCCCAGTTTTTACATTTAAACCCTCAACACAAAAAATACATACAACTTATTTTTATATATATAGAAGATATAATCTGGCGTAACAGACAAAGTGTAACAGACATAACACACAGACAACATATTTTTATATATATAGATAGATAAGTATTATTGCTAGTGATTTAAACAGGTAATTTATTTATAAATCATCAACTTTCTTCTTTCTTCAGATTAAAATGGGAGATGTCAATGAATTTAGCCTCTCAAATGCTCGTACTCTCGTACTATTTTTTCCTTTTTTTTGTTGTTTTATTCATTTCACCTTACAATTATTGTAATTGAGTTTGTAATCAGATTATCATCTAATTATAATAATTACTTATATAGCCGATTATAATTACTGACAACATATAATAATGATTATAGTTTATGATTATACAATTTAGATTTTTCTTATATAATTAGATAATTGGTTATTATTATTGTTGATGATGTGCGGATTGCTGAAATCATTCACCCTTATTTTAGAGTCCTGTTTTAAGTCTACATTTTTGTAATTAATTATATTTTTAATTATATTATTATTAATGACTTTTCAAGTAACTTCCTTCACACTTATTTCGAGACCCTCTTTTCTCATATTTACGTTTTTAGCAGTGACCTCAATTCACGGGAATTAGGGGGGGGGGGTAGATCTCTTATCTTTTCAATTTTAGAATGGAAATGCCAAAAGGCAAATTTCTTTCCTGAAAATACTAGAAAAAGTTATTTTTCTAAATGTTGAGGGGGGGGGGGATGAGTGCCCTCCCAATCTTCAATTGACGCCCCTGGCTGCTAGGATGTTTGAAATTTTTGTTTCCCTCTCTTCACGTTTGTCACTGGATATGGGGGAATCCCCTAACTAAACGCTCCACCCAAAGGGTGGCCTTGACCTCACAAGATGGGTGGAGCCCACCCAAGGGACACTCAATAGTCAGACTCCTCTGGCTAATCATGTCCCAGGCCTAGGGTAGGTTGGGCTTGCGACCCTCCACCCGAACCTAATTGCAACGAATAGTGATGTTATTGCCTCGGATGATCGATCTTCTTTTTACCCATCAAGACCTCAGCATGTCTCCGGACCGAAACTTGACCATCGTTTGAACCTTATTGACCAAGGTGGTCTTCGCCTGGCCACCTGGAACGTTCTGACCCTTAACTTATGGAAGGACACGACAGGTGCCTTCTTAGCCATGGCAAATATTCAGGAGGACGTCCACATCCTTGCAAGAGACCGGTCTAAATGGAGGCATCATGTAGCATCACTCTCGACGCCGGAAGCATTTCGGCAGGAGTATTAAGTCAAGTAAGTCAATTGCATGATCGAGATGCAGTTCCTTGGCCTGTGGCAGCTGAGGACGAACTCTAAGTATTACCAAACAAAGATCAATCCCTTTGCCTTGTCACAGGGTTGTCATTTTTTGTAAATTATCTTCGTACAATACTATCTATATAACCACAGGGGAGTACAAGCGACAATTCGTAGAATGTGCATAAAAAAGAAAGTCCTCTCTTAAAAAGAGGATTTTTGGATCTAATTCCTGGGGGGACTTTTTTTCCCTCTAGAAAAGATTTGGGCTATATCCCAACGTCTAGTTCGTTTGGTAAAGTATTTGAGTATACGGTGATTATACTACTAATTCTAGAACTCACTGCAGCACCAAGCCGCAAAACCCCAATACCGTTCCGCACCCTCCTCCATCCCGGTCTATTCAAAGCTTCCATCTTTACACCAAGGGTGCTACTATATCGCCCCGACATATCTAACATCTTCATTGTTTTCAAAAGAGTTCTTTTAAGCTGGCCATGGTAGAAAAAAAGGAGGCATATCAGTGCTACCCAGGCCAAAAAGCGATTTTCCGTTTAGTTTTTCCGGTTTGCTGATTCCAATGGGTTACTTTTCATTCTTATCAGATTCCATTTTAGATGGGTTTCAGTCTATTTTGAAATCACCATAAATTTGTTTCGGAATAAACTTTTACTTTTAAGATTAGCCGTTATAGTAGTTACCATTTCTGAATCAGTGTTAGGTAGTGATTTTTTTTTTATATTTGGCAGGTTTTTTAAGCGTGTTTTTCTACTTTTGGTTTCTAAGGGCTTTGGCTATCCTTTTACTAGGTTGCGCATCCGCTATTAAAATACATTCTTAATTATACATTCTATTAAAATACATTCTTTACCATAATTAAGAGTCTGCTCTTTTCTCTTGAGTAATAATTTTGTGCTTCAAAATTTAGTGCATTAAACGAATTTGTTCTCATCTATTATACGAAACTTCTGCTCAAGTTGTTGTTAGACAATGGTTGCATATTTCCCCGTCGTAGTGGAGACATGGGTTCGATTCTCGGAAGGGGACTTTTTTTACTGAATGTTTAGTGCATTTACGAATTTGTTCTCATGTATTATGCGAAACTTCTGTTCAAATTTCCCTGTCGTAGTGGAGACCCGGGTTCTTTTCTCGGAAGGGGAATTTTTTTACTGAATGGAATCTAATGTAGTCTCTTTTTAAATTAAATTAAAATATAATATATCATTATTAATTTTGTTTTAACAAATTAAAGTTTTTGTCTTATTAAATTTAAATAAGAAATGTAGTTTTAATGTACTTTTTATTACAATCTGACGTCGATTTCGTGGGGTTTCCGGATTTGCATTGAATCCTAAGTTTCTTTTCGGAATAAACTCTTTCTTTTAAAATTAACCAAAATAATAGTTACCATTCCTGAATCAGTGTTAACTTCTGAATACCGTGTTAACTTCTACCACAATTTTCCTGGTTGTTCCCCAGGAAAACCCCACTCCTGTGGCGGCCATACCGTGTTAACTTTACCACAATTTTCCTTGTTGTTCCCCAGGAAAACCCCACTCTTGTGGCCATACCGTGTTAACTTAAACACAATTTTCCTGGCTGTTCAAGCCAAGGGACTATGAGTTCCCCTTATAGAGGTTCCGGACAAAGCGGCTCTAATAATTAAGTTTGTAGTTTTATCTGAAATATTTAGGAGTTAGGTGTATTATATTTCTTAGTATCGGGCGGGATTGTCTCTTACTAGGTTGCCGCCACCTGTATTTCAATAAACAATTTATTCTATTCTAAAAATAAGTTTTTCCAAATTTCAAAAGCGACTGTACATAGCCATTTCCTTTAAAAAGATTCATTAATATTTCTTTGTGATGTTCTGATAGCCCGCTAACCCTAGTGAAAAGTAGAAAAAAAAGAAACAACAGCGTTACAACTAGAAAAGTCATTTTCCTTGTTGTTCAAAGTGAGGTATTGTATTTCTCATTTTTAAGGTTTCTGACCATGCTGATTCAAATGGAGGACTTTCCAATTTAATTTTAAGCCATTTTTTAGAGGTTTTTACTCAAAATCACCGTGGGTAACTTTACGTTATAAACTTTTGATAGCACCCTCCCGTCCATTGCCCCCAAAGTCATTCTATTAAAATTTTGAGATACCCATTTTGTTTAGCATAGTCAAGAGATCCATTAACTATACATTTTGGGATAACATGACGTCCCGCAGTCACAGGGGGAAAGTTTGTAAGTTATGAAGTTTGCTCATTTTTATGTATAGTATTTATTTTTGGAAAGTACACAGTCATTTTTTTAAGGGGAGGGGGAGGATAAATTCATTTTGGGAGGATTTTTCACTGAAACGATTTTTCTTGGGGAGGAAGTTTCGAGAGGGACTTTACTTTCTTTTAAAAATTCTATTTTGTGGAAAAACTTTTTTTTGAACTACTAATAAAGCAAACAGAATGATGAAATGCATATGAATGTGCAAATGTTTTCCAAAATTATGGCTCTTTGTGAATTTATAAAATTTTTTTTTTACAATGTCCTTGTTTTCTGATAGCGCCTTTTCCTTCACGATTTCAGCCTATTTATTCAGAACAATCAACTGAATAAATTTTTTTGCAGTTTTTCCAAAGTTATCGTGATTTTCCAATGTATTTTTAATGGGAATAGTGCATGGTGTCATGAATAAACCCCTTTATCATTTTGCAGGACCATATGCTAGATTCGATCACCCCGGTGACGTCATCCACATGAAAAAAAATTTCCAAAATTAAGGATCCAAATAAATTTTCCCAACGTCATGATCTATCAGATTTTTTTTTTTTTTCTTGGGACGGGGGGGATGTTAGTTTTCCTTTTCCAGAAAAAAAAAATCCTGCCATTTCTGAGAAAAAAATATACAAATATACACGTGCGTAATGACGAATTAATCAAGTTGTGTACGATTGCAGGCTGTAACGTGTCCTATTTCTAAAAAAAAAGATGTTCTCTATTGTAGAGTACCTATGCTTTGCTTTCGACTAGGGTAGAACAGGATAGACAAATCCACCTTTTAATTGAACGAATTGTTGTTTTCACGAGGATAGGAAACACGAGGTCAAATCTCATCCTCGTGAAAATGGGCCCTAATTACTTCGTAATTTTGAAACTATCAATAGAAAAATATCTACCCTTTTCAGGTATGAATAAACCTTAGACAAGTCTTGGGGATGGGGGGGCATTTTTATGTCCTTTTTACTATTTACAAGACACTATTTCTAGGGTTTTCAGGTTATTTTTCAAAATTCCCATGAATCTGTTTGTCAAGGTAATTAATAAAATGAGTCAGGGGGGGATTTTTTATTTTCATGTCCTTTGCACTTTTAGTATGACTTCCTTTCCCTTTTAAGGTTCCTGTTCTATTGCCTGAAGAAAATGAATCGGTATTGCTAGGGTCAGCCATCCTTGCCCGAGTTGCTGCTGGTCATTCTGAAAGCCTTGCAGGTGCCATTATGAAGATGTCTTGTTCAGCCAGTTCAGTTACGCCGAATGTCGTGACCAAGAGGTTTGTAGGATTTTACTGATTTTGGTATAGTACTGGTAAAAAGCTAAGACCCCCTCTGATGTTTTATGTTTAATAAAATCTCGTTGCCAGATTATTTTAATTAACAATTCTAAAGACTCTGAAGTAGCAGCTTCACAAGTTAAACAATACTACTTTTCTTTTCTGTCACCAAAATGTATATTTTACTGATAGAGGGGTTGAAAATGTCATAATTATCATATAAGTGAAAAAACTGAGCAATAGATAAAACAAAGAAATGTAAAACAAAACTAAAACTAAAACAACAAATTGTAAAAAAAAGGTTTTCAGAAATTCCACATGAATTTTCTTGAAACATATAAAGATCCTTATTTTAAGCAGTATTAAAATAGAGGCAGCTTATGGCAGCTTACGCTTACTCTTATTTTGTACTTAATTATACGCATTTTCGAATGGTCTAAAGTTGAGCAGAAATTAGGCTGACGTAGAGCAAATTGCAGAACACTTTTGTTTCTATTTGACACAGAAAGGTAATTTTTGACCGCACCCCTCCTTTCTGGTAAATATGGTTTATTTTTGAAAACCCAAGTCTTCTGTTCCTCATTCTTTTTTGAGGCAGTTTGGTGCTCGGAATGACTTGGCGGATGCAAAGTTGTAGCATCGTTTGAGGCAGAATCAAATGCTGACAACTTAACAATCTTCAGTTACTAGAAAATATGGTACTATGTACACTAAAGAAATTGTTTTTTTAATTTTATTTCCACTTTTTTGCAAAAGGGACAAAACATTGCCTAGTGGGTTTTTCAACTGCATTTTTCATCAGGAATATAGATTTTCTTCCACCATAAACTACATTCATTTCACAGGCAGATGTCAATGCTTTGTCGATAAAATGTCACTAATTTGTCAATGATTCAGTTTGTCTATTTATTTGTCAATTTATCATTTTTATGAAATGGTACATATTTATGAAAAAATTAAATGCTTCGATATTATTGTGAAAAAAAACTTTAACTTCTGTTAAAAAAAAAGTAAACAAATTTCTGTTTAAAGGTACTCGTCAAATGCTACAGGCCCGAAAAGGCAAGTGATGATCTGATAGCGTAGTTCAATTCATAATCTCGGGCTAAAATCGGTACCGAATAGCAAAAAGAAAAGAAAAATAAATAAATAAATATTAAAAAATCTGAATTCTTCTCTGACCAGGCCAACGTCGTCATATACTTGTCAGGTTATGCATATGCAGCATTACACGCCTTTGCAGGTTTTAAATACAATAATGGTTTTCGTCGTTTTCTGACAGGTGCGTCAGCTGGAAATCACTGCCATCTGTGAGATCAATCATTGCTGGCACTAGTGTCAATTTGTATAATTATATTTATGTATATATTTATATAATTATATGTTACCTATTTAATTATACTAACTATAATCAAACTAACTATAATATAGTTAGCTAACGTAACTACTTATGCTAACCTCACCTAGCCTAATCTAATCTAACCTGTCATCATCAAACCTTGCATTGAACTGAAAAAGTTGACTGGCTATACTGACTAAATCCAATTAGAAAAAAAAAAGCTATTTCGAGATTCATTGGTGAATGTCGACATTCATCAGTTAGCGGACATTCACGGTAAGAACTCTCCTAGATAAAATCTTAGCAAACGGGTTTCGCAATTATATGAGTAGTCTGAAAATGTCGGATGGGACCTTTAGATGCAACAGGGGTGTGTAGGGCTAAATCTGAATTCATCTTTTCTTTCTTTCCTTTTTTAGGTTTCATGACGCAAAATATGACGTTTTTCGCTCAATGCTTGATTTACAAAGACGTTGCTCCGTTGTCATGAGCAAAGAATAAAAATCATATCTACTTGAAGACTTGAACTAGTTGATGATATGCTATAGTTTTATATTGGGCGACAAAATTCCTTTTTTAAATTTATTCTTATTATTACTAATTAATACGGCTTCGTATATAAGTGCTGCAAATAGGCTGTAAGGGAAATTGTTTAGGACATGCCTCAATTGAATAAATTCTCTCTAATGAGATATTACGCTTCATATCAATGACTGTAGATTTTACCAGTACGATCATTATCAAAAATATTTGTCTACTCTGTCTCGGCGCGTATAAAACTCCTCTCCTTTTTTCCATGTTAAGTTGGTTTTAACAATTCAGTGTATATTTCACAGTAACTCGAGCAACTTTGAATAATGGTGCGAGATTGTATTATTCATGAATGCGAAAGCAGAAAGAAATGGGCTGAGCTGGTAAAGTGGTTTGCTACTCTCCCATCTCACAGGTATGCTACTACTACTACTACTACTAATAACTCACTGCAGCACCAAGCCGCCTTAGGCCAACACAGCTACGCACGCTCCTCCTCCAACCTAATCTATTCAAAGCCTCCCTCTTTACACCCTCCCAAAAAGTTCCCATTTCCTTTAAATTTTTATTTATGACATCCTCATGAGCCTACATTCATGCCGGCTACATCATTTCCCTTTGAGAACAAATTGATAAAACTATGGAAATGAAATATTAATGTGAAGCGCCAAATTTCCTAAGCAAATGTTACCAAGTTATGGTATTGCTCCAATAAAACTTATTTTTACCTTAATTATCCTTATAGACACATTCTTTGTTTTCTTTTCATTCTCAAACAAATGTTATCTTTACCTTTTGCATTATTACAGCCATAGTAATTCTTTTCTTTTTTCTTTTTTATATCTCCAACATATTGCATTTTTCCTTATCCTCTAGACCTCCAGGCTGCGAATACCGATGCTACTCGCATGTCTATCCATGAAAAAATCTAACGTCGTTTATGTTTCTTCTTGTTTATTTGTTCTCCAGAGTCCGGAGCAGCTGCATCTCGATCCGGCTTTGTCTAATGGTTGAGATAGGAAATGATGTCTCTCTGTTTATGTCTCTCTACAGAGATATCAATAAAATGAAAAAGCTCCACATGTTGTTGTCCAAAATATACCTAACACTGATATGCACGTTCTATCCAAACGATTTTGACTACTAAAAAAATGGCTTTGTGGGAAAGGATCTCCAACAGAAATAGGGATATGCAGAATCAGCAGATTATCTTCAGTTGCATAACTTTATTATTTCTTGAAAAAAAAGTTTCTTTTTTTCTTAGCACTAAGGGCCCTTTACGATTATACTTTGCTTATTGAAAAAATCATTTTGAGCATCTATTAAAAGTAGTTGATGATAATGTCGACAAAACTAGAGAGAAATACTATATGGGAATGTATATATTGACGTAAAAAGGAGTAAAACCAAATATCAAGTACGGCTGGTCAGATGCTATGGCATTAGAACCCCGTCTTTAAGGTCATGGATTTGACTGAAAATAAGCTTTTTCTTTTGGAATAAGTTAACTTTTGAGTGAAATATAAATTTATCAAGAAAAACAAAACTTTTGCACATGAGGATGGATAAGGAATTCGATGATAGAGAATAAGGGATCTTTTCTATCTATAAATGAATGTTTTCAAAATTATTGTTTGGGTAAGTCTACCTGCTTTTCTCATGGTTGTGGACCAAGATAAAGCTTTCTTGAACACTTCTGTTGGAGAGGGGTGGTAGGGGGCAAATACAATCAAATAAAAAAGAGAATGTCTCAGTAAAGACTTAATTAACAGGAAAAGATCATGTTAATACTTTTACTTTCATTTCTCTGCACACTTTGTTCAAAGTTTCTTGCTGGTGGAGAGGGAGGAGCCGAAATGAATGACCGAAATTTTACCAACTAATTGTTGATGAGAGTGAAAATAATATAGCCAATCAAGTTAAGCTATATTCAGTCAATGTTGGCCTTAAAATATTTATGGCTGCCAATCTGACTAAAAATCGTAAAAAGGTGTGATTGTTCTTGGACTCAAGCACAATCCCTGATCACAATAAAAAAAAAGCTTTATTAGAAGAGCGGAATAAAATACTAAAATAGAGGCGGAATAAAATACTGCTGAAAGAAAGGAACCTGACAATAATTAATGCTGATAAACAATATAATCTAAACATTGACAAATTATATATTTTTTAAAAAGAAATTTCCGGTTTCAGGGATTTTTGACTGAGTTTTAAAACTGTCACAACATTTTTGAACAACTGATATTAAGAAACTGAATATTACAGACAATCCCGAAAACACTCCAGCTACATAAAACGGAATGTTGTACGAACACGTTGTGTCGTAGAAGAAACCAGCTAGGGGTGGTCCAACTATGGCAGCGAGAACGCGGAAAATGCTAATTATTCCAAAACACCTTATCAGTTTCTCGATACCAAACAAGTCGACAATGACAATTGTTGTTAGTGTAGTAAAAGCGGCTGAAAAAAGAAGAAAAAATCATGTACAAAAAGAAAAGAAAAATATACAAAAAAGGTATCATATTATTAGATAAGAAGGAGACATACTTCTACTAATGTTACTGCTTTGATTATCAACAATTAACATAAGCACCCACACTCGTGAGTCAAACACAGCTGTCTAAGTTCCTTTTTCATCCCCATAGTATAATTATATACCAGTAACGAAATCTTTATCCAAACATGACGCATATTTTGAAGCGCGTAATTAGGCTCTGAGCATATACGTCAGAGCTATAATTTCAGTTGCTACTTGGTTTTTCATCGGAAACATTTTTGATTGCCCGTGCGTGAAAGTGGGGTCATGAAGGTTGTGTGGCTATAGATCTGTGTCAAAAATTTTCAATGGAGAGTAGCCTATAGAACTTTTCGCTACTGGATATTACCTTTACTGTGCTTCATCTCAAAATATTCACAGTTTTAACCTTTAACCCTCCATGAAATTCCCATTTCCTTTAAATTCATCCTTGTAACAATTCCTACATCTATTCGGGGACAACTTGATTTTCCCATGGCCCCAGGTGAACGGCCAATTCCGCGCAATCCATGGCAATCATCTGTGAAACCTGCCTAAGCCATCTTAACATTTATTTCATCATAGCCTTAGAAAATGGGACCGAACAACATTTTTTGTACAGCTAATTGATTAATATACTGTCAGTCGAAAGAATACTTAGGATAATTTCGCTGGAAAACACTTATAAATCAGTTATTAATACCATTTGAAAAGCGTTGCTTCTAAGCCCATAAATATCCGAGTGTTTCCACTCAATATTTGTAAAAGACTTTTTTATTAAGTGCCCAATCTTTGTTTATATACTGATTCTTATGATTGACTAACTTTTTCAACCAACCGGAATCGCTTAATGACTGTTAATGTGCTACTCCGATTGGTTGGAAAAGTCAATCACGTGATACGAGTCAGTATATTGGACCCTAAATAAACTAGTTTTTTACAAATAGTGCTTGAGATCACATGGATGTTTGTAGGTTTAGAAACAACTGCCAATAGAAAGGGGATTCCCCAAAATTTGTGTCTGCTGCCACTTGAAAACCTTCACTTCCAAGTCCACGTGGTTCCAAACCCTATTTGTTAACATTTTAGCACACTGAGGATAAAAGTGCTTCGAACAAGCTATGCTGCAAGTCAATCACCACCAGTTGATGAAAGCAATCAACTGGTTTGGAAATGGTTTTTAATCCCCAGAAGCTGTGTCTGATACCAAATTCCATTTAAAAATATTTTGAACATTATTCGGACTCAAGTTTGGCAGATTAATTTTAGTTGTGTGAAATAGGTCTGGTGAATGATTTTGAATACCCAAAAGTTTTGTCAAGTGCCTACTTCTTCTTAAAAATTTAAGACATCTCAATTATTAATCTCAGATAAATTGGGTTGACGCATCCTCTCCATTTCCTAAAATCATACTGTTTTTCTTTAAAAAATTTAACTACACTGTATATTAATCTAATAAATATCATCATGATAAGCACTTTCCTTCCTACAGAAATCAAACTGATACCTCTTGCATATCACACTCATTCTTGCAGCCTTTCCTATAAAGGGGTTTAATTAAAGTTTTCCCAAATCCCTTTGTACTTCCTTTTTTTTCAAAAATCACATCCGCAATCTTCAGTAACATATCTCTAATTCACAATATTTCAGACACTCATTTATAACAACATCAGCACTGACTCCTTATTACTACTCAATCCTCTTAGTTATGCAACTCATGTAACTTAGTTAAGTTATTATATGTCATATACATATCATATATAACATATCATATTTAAACATACCATATATGTTATATCAATTGATATAACATATCAATATTTATAACAACATCAGCACGGAGTCTTTATTGTTTCTCAATCCTTTTAGTGGTGTAACTCGTCGCAAAATAAATTTCCCTTCCATTCCAAAATCTACAATTTAGTCCTATAGATTAGATTTTAATTTTATTAGGGATGATTAGGAAACGAGTTAGTAGAAAAGAGGGCAGGCTATTTATTGCATTTTTGGATTGAAAAGGGGCGTTTGATGGAGTTGTTAGAAGTTTAATGATAGAGTCGTTGTTAGCACTAGGGCTACCAAGTGTATTTGTTAAGATTATAGCATCTATGTATAATATAGTTAAGATTTTAGTACGAGTAGGCAAAGATTTCTCTAGGGGTAGTTAAGGGGTCTTAGCGTTAAACAGGGATGTAAATCAGGTTTACATCCCTGGTTTGATCCATACTTAGGGTTTGAACCCTAGTTTCATAACAAGAGGAGGAAGAGAGGTTTTGGATCTAGCAATAATCTTTTTACAACATGAGATGCTGGTAAAGGATTCGCATGTGAGAGATATTCCGTCATTCTCTGACCATCAAATAATAAGATACAAAATGAATATATCCCAAAGACCACGGAAACTTCTTAGGGATATAAGGAAAACAAATTGGCACACTTATAACGAAGTCTTAGCAAAAAAAAAGATAAAAAAAATAAGCTAAAGCGAATAAGAAAATCAAAGACTGTTCACAAAGGATACCCACAGGGGAGGGGGTAATCTCCCCGTATATGGGAACCTGGATAGGAACAGCCAGGTAAATTTATTAAAACAGCCAGGTATATGTGGGTGACCCACTATCCTTACTGAGAGGAAAATGTCTAAGGACACTTTTTGAATTGGGACAGTACATGCTGGAAAAAGTCCAAATATGATCACAGAATCATAAACTACGCTTAGCATCTGAAACGAATAAAGTAGCAGTAATCACAAAAAGGAGGAATCCATCAACCCATGGTTTCCTAGGAGAATTATTTTTCAGTTTGACAGTTTTTACAGGGCATGTCCTGTCATAAATTCGGTTCAAGTGACATAAAACTTTTCGAAAGCTGTTGACGGGTCTTTTTCATAAAGTACAGTCTCTCATGAAATAACTTTCATTTCCTCAGGAAAATTTTTCAAATTATTTGCTTTCAAATCTCTAAAGCTCGTTTGCTGACCTTTAAACGTCTGTCTAATAGTCACTTTCAAACATGCTAATGTTTGGAGGTGATCCGATACAGGAGTTTGTATTATATCCGCATGTGTTGATCGTATTCTATCCCCAGTGACGAATCTACTATCAATAAGCGTTGCACTGCGCGTAGTAAGTCTTGTTAGAATAGTCGCTGCAGGATACAGATTTTAAGATAGCATAAGATTTAAGAAATCCAAATTAAAACCTATTAAATTCTTCAAATCATAATTAAAATCTCCCATAAAAACATATTCAAGCCTTGAACTACTCACTAAACCCATTAAAGATTGAAAATCATGCTTAAAATCTTCAAGCGATACACTCGGAGATTTATAAATCAGAATAAATCAGAGACAACTTAATAAATAGTCAAGAAGAGGCTCTGGAAAGTTTTACCAACCCCTGCCATGATTTTGCAAATGGTACCACAATTTTCCATTTGGTTGAATAAACAGCATTAAAATAGTAACATGATATGAACTGAAATCTGAATCTTGGCTGGTAAATACGAAATGTGGTAGAGAAATCTGGGGAAAGTAAACAGGAAGGGTGTGCGAAAGCACAGTAGGGTTGGCCCCCAGCCCCCCATTGCACTTCCTAGATGAATGGCCAAGAAACGGAGATCAGCACCGCCGGTAGGGATTGTAAAGTCTAATACCGTATTCTTTACCTTACCTTACAGTTGTTAAAAACGGCCAGCCAGTTGGTAAAATCTTTTGCCTCCAGCTAAAAATGCCAGTCCTCTTCTACCCAATACGACTTCTTAAATCAAGATAATAACCTGAAAAAAAATCCTCATTTGAAGTATGTATCACTCGGCTTTGCTGGTTTAAAACTAATTTCTGAATTTTCTGACGCTATATCACCCAATAAATGTTCATCAATATCAAATGGCTCACCTTCATACTGCGCCATTTTTTATCTTTCAAAATTCTGCTCACTCATCACATTTCAAATATTCATCTCATAATAATAAGGGAAAGAGATACTATAACACTTGGATTTCTAAATTGTAGAAAGAAAAAATAAAAATATAAAAAAGCAATAAACAAAACATAATAAAAAAATAAAAGAGTAAACAAAGAAGTGAAAAAAGAAAATAAATAAATAAGGAAAAAAAAGAACCAACAAAACAAATATTTATTACACCCAGTCAGATAAGAATCGAATTTTCTTGACATGGTTTTGACCAGATGGTATTTCAAGCATCTGGCCGCGATCGGACCACATATTTTTATGCGTGGTTACGTTTCCTTTTTTGTAAGTGCCTCGCCAATAAATATACCACTACCCGCCAATGATGCTTTTTCATTGTAGACTTTCCGAGCCATTTCCTTATCAGTAAACCCAGGTTGTAGGTTTCCTAAGCAATATTTCTGTTGGCCTACAGGAATTTCAAACGAAAGGGGGACGCACTTTGTCCCTCCCAACCACTCTATGTCTTCAGTATAGATGACCACACCTTGAAAATCAGAGCTATTGTTATGAGAACGCAAAGGACAATTATTGACATTCGGGTCAATAAGGATTTTAGAATATGTTTCAAAAACGGTTTACGGTTATAGTTATTTTAAATCTGATTCTAGTTTAATCTAGGAGTTATTTCTTCACTTATGAGAGATACAAGCTCTTTGGTTTTTAGCCATCCCTCTTGAGTCCTGTTTTCGGGCACCGGCACATGTTTGAGACACATGTTTTCAGCCGCACATTCAAGACGTGTTTCAAGCAGGTTTGGTAAATATTTGTTTTCAGGTTCTTCATGTTCATCCCAGCGAGAATTTAAATGTTTTCATTTACGGGCTCCAAACGTGTTGGACACGGGTCTGTCCAACTTCGTATTGGGTGCGGAGTGACCTGAAACCAGTGCTTTGTTCTAGGCCTGAAATGTTAAATTTGGAGTGTTAATGTTCTGTATGTTTTGTCACGTCTTTGCTTACTCCTTATTTCTACTGTTGTAGTGTGCATGTAAGCAACGTTTGAATTTTTACCCGTGAAAGGGCGTCCTATTTTAGATTACGTATTGTTAGTAATTTGTGGATACCTTTACGACATCTTTGCTTTGTTTTGTTATCTATCATTGTACTCTATCGTATTCCTGTTTTGTTTATAGATCATTCTATAAACAAATAAAGAACATTCATTCATTCATTTTTTCAAATAAATAAAATAATATAAATGTTATAATTTTAAGCTCAATACAGATGAGGAACCCGCCCTTTTTTTAAAGCTATAAAAGGAAAGGAAAGCTTTTTAAAGTTTTCTTTTAAAACCTCCCATCTGCATTTTATTTTTGTTTTTAGTTAAAGTATAGTGGGGCAAAGAGAAGTATCCTGATGTTGAGTTTAACACAGATGAGGAACCTACCCTTGATAAAGCTCAATTGTTTGCACTCACAGGCTTGACACCAGAGCGGCAGAAAATCATGGTTAAAGGAGGAATACTGAAGGATAATTCCTTGAAAGGGTGAGTTCTTACCCTATGTATTATAGCCATAATCACTTTTTTTGTATCGTTATTTATTGTGATTTAGCTCTGGACTAGAACTTTTACTTTTCCTGAGGTCGTAATAATTTTGATGATTTAAAAACTATCATGAAAATTACAAAATCTGAAATCTCACAACGTCAAACCAGCTATTTTCTGGCCATTTTTACTGACAAATTCAGACTTTTTGTGTTCTGGATGGAGGGAAAGCATGTGCAGCGGTAAAAACAATGAAAAAAAAAATGAAAAAAAAATACTTAGAAATTACACAAGTTCTAGTTTCAGAGGAGGATGTTAGACTTTAAGGGCCTGTAGATAGGCCTGATTTAGGTTTGCATTTGATCTGTTTTACTGAACAAAAATATACCATGTCGGATAAAAATATGAAATCTGTATAATTCACGAATACCTTGGACATGAATCAAATGCAAATAATAATATCTTTGTGTAATGAAAATATATCATTATTATTATGGGCTGACTCGGAAAACTGAGTTGATGCTCAGGCCAAAAACAAACCAAAATTTATTGGGTAGTAAGGATAAAAACACCTAGAGATTCTGTTTTTCTAGAGACTTCTGGTAGTGAAATTAGGGTTTTCATTAAGGATTTCAATTGTCCATTGTCCTCATGCCAAACTCTGTGCATTATATTTGAGGGAGAGCTTTCCTTTGTAGTGACAAGGTTTCCGCCTTTTTTCTCTTCAGTCTTGAGACCAACACCTGCATGCTTCAGACCAGGTTGGGTAGGCTTGAAAGAAACTCGTCCCTTAAAAGGGAGGTGAGAGTCACTCACCACTTGCCAGCCTTTAGCAGCAAATGACAATCAGAACCAGTTCTAGTAAGGAGCTTTTTTCATCGTACCTTTTGCTCCTCAAGTTTCCTTGTACCATGGTTGGCTCTTCATTCATAGAAAGGAGTTGCTTCCAGACTTTATTTTGGTAGCTAGTACTAGCTACCGGCAGTATACTCCACAAAATACCCAGTCTCAGGACCAGATACTGGTTCAGTGGTAGAGGATAACCAAAATCAGCAATAGAGCATATTTGCATCTATAACTCACAGGTGCACGACGATAAACTTATCAATGCCATCCCCAAGATGTACAATATGTATTGACGAGAACATTTTTTTTCAAGCTTAGTTTAAAAGCTCATTGTGCTAGAACTCTTCTCGAGGTTTATAAAAAAAAATAATCAGCAAACACCAAGGTATATCTCATCTACAATCTTGCAAAAATATTAACCGAATGCATGGCTTTGTTGGTAAATTTTTTCCCAGGCTTCTTCAGGTACCTAATAGAGCTGGATTGATTCAGACAGAGTTGTGCTACTGACTCCTGTCAAACACCAGATAACCTGCAAAATACCAGGAATTGAACCCCTGCTCTTCAGACGAAGTATTCCAAATCCAGCGCGCCAACCCGTATGCCATCGTTAGCTAAGCTGAGACTTGTTGTCAATTTCAGTTAATTTACTGAGTCTCCAAATAACACTAAATTGTTTAACATTCACAAATACAACACAGGGTCCTACCAATGAAAAACCTCAAACAGCCCCATAATCCTCTGGCTTACAAATTTATATTTCTCTCCTTCAACACCCTACACACTTACTATTTGTGATTGTGCTGAGGAAGATTTTATTGGTGCAGAGTTGTTCAGTATACATCCTCTGAGTTGATAAGAACTATCATATTATCCAACTTATTATGAACATAATTTTAAATTGTAGGCTGATTATGAAAAACAGTGCTATGGTAGTATTTGTGGGGGCTGAAGAAAATATTTTGGTACTGGGTTGTCCAGCGTGTATCTACTTAGTTGCTAATAACTATAGTATTATTCAACTTGTCATAAATATATTTCTTAAATTGTAGGATGACTAGTAATAATGGTATTATGGTAATGCTTATAGGTACCAAAGAAGAAGACATTGCCACAGAACCAGCACAGAAGCCATTGTTTATGGAGGATATGAGTGAAGCTGAATTAGCTTCTGCAATGGACATGCTGGGTGGTTTAGAGAATTTGGGAAATGCGTGCTATATTAATGTCATTGTCTATTGCTGGAAGAGTGAACCTGAGCTAAAGAATAGCATTGTTGATTTCGCGAGGTATTTTCTTGTTTCATTAATTAATTGTAATATTGAATTGGTTAATTCAGTTATTGGCACTATTTGACTTATTCATATTATTACTCCCCAAAATAAAGAACACTATAACCATATTCACCTGTTATAACAAACCACTGCAGCAATTAAGATAGGGATTGATAAAATATTATTCCATCAAGAATTCGGACAACATTTTGTAGGATTTTGAGATAGCAGCATACTTTTTTTTAATTTGAGCTTATAGGTTTACTAAATTCAATTGTTTATGAATATTGCTCTAAAATGTAAGGTTCTGTTATTTTGTTGTACACGTCTGAACAGGGCCATATCTAGGGGGGGGGGTATATGTTTCGACTTCTTTCTTGAAATGCTTGTTGGGTTCGTAAAATACTATCAAAAATGCATATATACAAATTTGGATGAGATTTGTCCTCTAATATAACAGTTAATTTATGAAGCTCAAGTTCGTTTATTAGTTATGAAATTACAACGAAAAATGGCATGAAATTTGACAGCCTGGAAAAAAAAGAAGGGAAGGAGGATAGAAAAAACAAGAAAGCAGGTAAAGAGGATAACAAAAACCAAAAAGATCAACCAAACAACGAAGAAGGAAAAAGCTAGTTGATGCCAAATATCAGCATTAATTAACTCATATCAGGTGATACAAGGCTCCACAAAACATGGCAAAAAAAACAGGTTAAACAACACACTTGATAAAGTAAAAAAATATAGAGAAATTTGTGTATTTTAAACAAGACAATGTGCAAAAACAAAAAACAAACAAATTTTAAATAAAAAAAATCTTAATACTTCGGCTTCTCATCCGGAAACCTTTATCAAGGGGAAAAATTATATAAATAAAAAAAAACTAACATGAACAAAACATGAAAAAGAAAACAAAAAAAGATAACGGCATGAACGGTATACCAAAGAAAAAGACGAAAAGAAAATTCGCATTGAAATAGACATCCAAAATCACGATACAAAGCATAAGACCAGAATGTCTGCTATTGTAGAAATTTTTTGTCTCATTTAATCTTCTGAACGGAATCATCGAAATACAGTAGCGAAATTCTACCTTCAAAAATTGATGAAAATTGTAATGACAAGGTTGAAAATACTTTTTGGATTTTAACCGTTTCACCGTGAACGAACAGTGATGTAATTTCGCCATTTTCAGAACTTGCAGCTGAAGTTGTCCAGAAAAACAAAATTGTAATGAAAAGTTTGAAAAGGTTATTAGCCCAGTTTGTAATTCAATGTAGAAAATGAAAAATTTTAAACCACTCTTTACATTTTAACTATATTTAGTAAGTATATATCCTGGGGTAGTAAGTGGATTGATCTCTGCTTAGCAATGTGGAGCCTGGGCTTCATCCGAGCTGGCGCATAATTGGGCAATAGGCTTAATACCTGCCCCTGTAAAAAGACCTGGAAGCTGAAATGTTTACAAATTTTTGCCGCCCTGAACGCCGTCAATAGCCCTGGAAGATCAGTATAATTTATTTTCTTTTAAATGTATTTATATATTCAAAGGTTCCATTTGAAATCTTGCGTGGATCTTATTATATTTTGTCGGAAACTCCTTTTTAATGTTGACCGTCATTAACTAACGTCTTGCTGAGCGCGTCATCTACAAATGCCAATTTACCCCGTTGTATAAGTTGAGTACAATCGATCCTGTAAAATTATTATTTAGCCTAGCTAGGGAATTGCACAGCCATGATTTTTCTCGAAAACAATGATATACGTTTTCCCCTAATAAAAAAAATTTGAGAACTAAATAGCCAAAATTAGAAACTAATAGAGTGCTAGATAATGTGTAGTAATCTGTTTAAAAACTAAAAAGTAATACAAAAAAAGATTTATAATCACAAAAGCTTGAGAGGAAATAACGCAAGCAATAGTAATAGATAATTGAAACTGATTAGCCTAGTGTGTTTGTTAAGCCTTACTAATAATTATATAGGATCAAGGACAGTCATAAATAAAACCGGATTCTTAAATTGGACAAATGGAAGTTTATGCAGCCATTTATGTTATAGAAATGCGCCAAAATCGCGAATTCAATAATTAGTGCCAAAGACATCCCTATAAAGTTATATAATTTGGAAAAGTAGAAGGCACCAGTAAAAAAAAAAAAAAAAAAAAAAAAAAAAAAAAAAAAAAAAAAAAAAAAAATAACATGGGTGAAAAGTGTAAGCTATAAGCAGCTTATAACCGTGCCTTTCCTTTTAAGGTTTGATTGTCAGGGGAATCGAAATTTTTATTGTTTCAATTCTTACGAATGAAAAACATTGTCAGTTTTAAGTAATTAGTTTTGCTTTTTTTTTCACCGTTGTACGCGTCAACATTGACAAAAATGTGGTTAAGCCCTAAATACTTCATAAGTCTATAGCAATAAAAAGTATCTTTGAAGTTGTTGGTATCAGATGCAAATAGACCTAAAAGGGATCTAGGTAGCTAGTGTAATGATATATTTTTCACCGCCGTCAGAATCTGCCACAAGAATATTTTGATGTGCCATTGAAAATATTTTTTTTTATGGAAATTATCCTGGTACCACAAAATTAATGGGTACCTAGAGAAATCTGGGGAAGGTACAGGAAGGGTGTGCGGAAGACAGGATGTATGACCCCAATGTTTCCTGGCTGTAAGGCCATGAGACGGGATCAGCACCGACGGTAGGGATTTTAAAATGTAATGTCTTATTTCTCTCCCCTTTTTGTTTTACCTTACTTCAATAAATAAAATTTTCACCGCCATGAAAATCTGTCACAAAAGCATTGATGTGGTATCAAAAATATTTCCTCTTAAGGAAATCACGATTTTAACTTATAGTTTTATTAACTTATGGCTAAACCCATAGTAACTGCAGTAGTAGCAGTGTGAGCTCTGGCTAATACATCTCTTTTTTTAAGTGAAGGATTTGGCTTTGATCCAATCAGCGGTGTTATATCTGCAATGAAAGATGTATACAGTAGACTCGAAAAGAACAATAATGCTCATCCAATGCTACTTGTTACGCAAATACTGTCAGCGTTTCCTCGATTCGCTGAACGGGGTGAAGGAGGTCGTTTTGCTCAGCAAGACGCAAACGAGCTGTTCCTTGAACTAATGACGGTCCTTAAGCAAAAACTACTACCAATCAAAGCCGAGAATCAAATCAATACATATTTATCTGTGATTGATCAGTATTTCGGTGGCTCCTTCAATTGAAAAATACTGGATGTGAGGAAAAAACCGTTAAGACTGATACTGAAGGCTTTCTTCTGCTCAGTTGTTACGTTTCCTAAAAGGCGAAGCATCTCGAGAATGGACTTAAATTGAAACTCAATGAGCATATTACAAAATGATCCGAAATACTTGACCGCTATTCGGCTTATGAAAAAATGTCGCAAATTAAACGTCCACCTTCGTATTTGACACTTCAAATGGTGCGTTTTTTCTGCAAAGAAATGGAAAATGTAAAGCCAAAAATCTGGAAAGCTATTAAATTACCTATTCAACAAGATGTATTTGATCTATGCGCTGATGAACTAAAATTGAAATTAGCTCTAATGAGGAAGATTTTTAATGATAGTGAAGATAAAGAAACTTTAGAAGCAAAGAATAAAAGAAAGACGACCAAAAACGAAGAAGAGAAGAAAGAGAAAAAGACGGAGCCATACTCACTTCCTGACGATTTAGCATCAAATAGTTCAGGTAATTTTTGTTTTATTATTGCTAGGTGTAGACTAGTAAACACAGGAGTAACAATATTATAATTTATAGTTGAGTGAATCGGGATAAGTTCGACACTATTAACATGTTTTTTCTCTTTAACTGACTGTTGCGATTTTTTTTTTTTTTTTTTTTTTTTTTTTTTTATTGCAAGTATCCCATATCATCTTCTATCGACCTTGTTTTTCAAACTGTTTCTCTTATTATTGAAATTTCTAATTTTCACATATACTCTGCGTATGACCCATCACCAGGTCTCAAAGTCGGTGCAGTCCGCGATGTTGGGCTAACCCCAGCTGGGGGGGGGGGAGGAGGGGGGGTTGTGACATACCTAGCAGCTTCTAGCTTTTTAAAAATATGTTAAAAATAATATGACTTCACCGTCTTAAAGAGCATTAAGGAATCACTATAAGTCCATAATCAAACAATATTTATCTCAAACTGACTGGCATCAAAAGGTCAGACCATACTATTTTTCTGCCGCTGCGGGGTAACTCCGACAGTGTTGAGCGTAACCAATTGATAAACGTTACAAGTATCTTAGCCGAGGTGCACGAATCACTGAATGTAATTGATTGCTTGTATTTTAAAAAGAAAAACATCACACAAAATATGGTTTGACCTCAGATACAAAAAAGTGACTCATAACTGTTTTAGCTTACGTGTATGGACATAAAACAAAGATCTACTGATACTTGCCAGTGACTGCCTTTTACGAAACAATAACCTATGGATTTGGGGTATTTCAAATGGTCCGGTTCCCACTAACTTGACTGGTCCTGCAAAAATGTATTTGTCTGCATAAAAATGTAAATGTATTGTGACTTTAGTTTTTTTCACGTCAGAAAAGTCTAGAACCCTTCCTTTGTACCAACCTTGTTCTTCATTCCTGGCATCGTATCTAACTGTGTAGCAATCATTTAGCTTGGGAACAATCTTGTGCTTATCGGGTGTCTTCTCGCCATCACTGTCGCTTTCTTGAATAGTATCTTGAATGCTCCGATCATCCTCGTCAGAGCCAAGTTCAAGGCTGATATTTGATTCGCTATCACTTGAGTCTCTATTTGCTTTCCTCTTGGGAAGAATTTGTTTTTCGATTTCACACCCTTCCCGTCTGAATTTTTTTCTTCCCTTTGCCTTTTGCTTCCAGATTTTCTTCCCTCTCAAGCACCTCTAGATGTCCTTTTGATGTTATCACTTCTGCCTCTCTTGCAATGTCCTTCAGTTTTTCTATTCTTGAGACTGATGGTTGGTCGGGCAACTTGATTGAGTCAAGAAGAATCTCTTCAATAGTTTTGAGTGGTTGCCAAACAATTTCCTTGGACTAAGGGTAATAGAAACGGTAATTTTTTCTAGTTCAGTGTTGACAGTGGTTGTGACTTTAGATGTTGCCTTCTTTTTTTGTTCCTTTTTCATTTGTGCAAAGTGTCTCAACTTGACAGATTCAAACTAGTTATGGTCAGTTACGGATGGGCTTACTCTCATAGGAACGCTCAGATTTATGATTCCAGTTGCTTTGAACGACTTCTCGATCAGACTAGGACTGAGATAGGAATCCCATACCTTAGATAAGAGATATACAAAATCCTTCTTCGACAGAATGTCGCCAGGGTCATCCGTCTGCCATTTCACGGGATTTGCAATTATTCAAATGATGATTCTATATTTTGACGGGTTACAACAATTCAAGAACCTTGAGAAAAGAAACCAAAAGTTTCAAGATTAATACGTATTGTTGTTAGAAGTTGGAATAGCTTCGATCATCCAATATTTTGAATAGACCGTAGTATAAAAAGACATTAAATTGCGTAAGGAGCAAAAAGCTGGTAATTGCAAAAATGTTTTTATTTATTCAATAAAGTGTTACGACAATTCAAAAACCTTAAAAAGCCTTAAAAACCTTTAAAACCTTTAAAACCTTAAAACCAGAAGTTTGATGCTTGGAAGAAATCTTGGTTAGAAATTGGACTTCCTTTAACAATCAAATAACTTTGAAAAGACACAGCAGAAGAAAGAACACCTATTTGAACACGACCAGTTTTGTAATGTCAATAGGAAGGTCCAAAAAAGAAAATTTTCAATTATTACAAATGATGGATTACAAGAATTCAAAAACCTTAAAAAACAACAAAAGTTTGCAGGCTAGTAATTGTCGTTATTAGAAATCGGACTAGGTTTAATAATTATTATCTTTGAACAGACTTCAGTCTGAAAAGCCTTAGATTGGGCAAAGAACAAAGACTGGTAATTGCAAAAATATTTGTATATATTTTAACAAGTGACTCAAACAATTCAAAACCTTAAAAAAGAAAACCAAAAGTAAAAAGCTTAGTCGAAATTGGATATCTTTGAACCTTGTATCTTTGAAATATCTTTGAAAGACGTTTACTTGCGTAAAGAGCAAAAAACTGGTCCGCTAGCGCCTATTTTCAAAAGTAACAATCTTTCAAATAATTTTTATACATTAGTTCTCTTTCAGGACTTACGAACACGAGCTACAAACTGTTTAGTAAATAAGTTTGTGTGGCTCAATTCTGAGCCCTTAGCTACCCCTCTTTCCCAAAGCGAAATGTCTTTTTTTTTTTACCAATAACATAATTCCTGAACAGGAATTGGCTCAGGGGGTGGTGTTGTATAATCAAGATTTTGCCTTGGGTACAAGAGACAGGCCAGAACCTGTCTCCATTCACTTGGCTTTGATTTGCTTATTTTAGTTATTTTTTTGATGGTAAAAGGTGAGACTTATAAATGTATAATTATGACGAAACTTCACATTTACCGCTATTTATCTGATTTAATGCAATCCGACGAGAAACCATAGTTTCACGCCACTGGGCTCACACGATCAAACCTCCTCCTCTTTTTTCACTATAAGATATATCTGTAAGGGATTGAAACTTAACATAAGTTACAGTCCCTACCCCATGGATTCTTATGGCTACACTATCATTAGATGAAAATTTATTGAGATTTTAAACTATTGTGAACAAAATAAGCACCTCAAAAGCTTGATAAGATGTACACAGGGGCTCCACAAGAACCAGATTTCAAAATATGTCCTAACTCAGCGGCTGGTGTCCCTCTAATCATTTTTGCCGAATATAAAGCTTATATTAGCTTAATATTTAGCTAATATAAACTTATATTTAATAATTTAAAAACTTATATTTAGTTTATATTTAAAACTTATATTTAGCTTAATATTAAACTTCTTATATAAAACTTATATAGACCTTTATATTGATCTTCCGTTGCATCAGAAATTGTTGCTGAAGTTTTAATATTTTGACAACAAATAAACAGAGTTTTTTTAATAGACTAAAATATTTATATTATACCTTACAAATAACTTGAAAATATTACGTATACGATTGGGACTGTCCCTTCTTAACTCCTTGCAAAATCCCAATAAATCATTAGAGTCATCTACTAGAAGCTTTTATGGGTGTAACAAATGTAATAAATGGATAATTATAATCTTGGTAACTATTATTTTATTTATTTGTATTTTACTTTATAATTATAAAATTATTAATCATAGAATTTACAAATTAATATAAATTAGATAATTTTACGAATATCTTCTATATATATAAAAATAAGTTGTTTGTCTGTCTGTTGACTGACGTCATGTTTGTGTGTCGATCGACGTCATTATAAGGATTGAGCATTATGCCGTCATGAAGTTGTTTGTTGACTCACGTCATGTTTGTCGACTGACGAAATTACAGACCGGGACACCGGGACACAAATGACGACCGGGACACAGGGAATATAAATGACGACCGGGACACAGGGACACAACTACAACAGGGACGCCGGGGGGCACAGAGGGGTGATATATAAATGACGACGGGGACACAGGGAATGTTCGATTAGTAATCACCATCAACAAAGCTCAAGGGCAATCATTAGAATAATGAGGTATAGATCTGAATACGGATTGTTTTTCCCATGGACAATTATATGTTGCATGTTCAAGAATCGGTAAACCTGACAATCTATTTATATGCAAAGACAATAGGACAGCGAAAAATGTTATATATTCGCAAGTTTTACGTAGTTAAAACCACATATATATATCTATCTATATTCACAGATGGGACACAGGGACATATCTACAATGGCGCGTAATTAATATGGCGCGTAACGACTTACGCGCACGGGGGGTTTGGGGGGTGGCGCGAAGCGCCGCCCCAACAGCTATTTAATAATAATTATAAAATTTATAATTATAAATTTGTAACCATAACCCTTGTAAACATGTGATTCAGTTATTCTTTTTTCTTGTTTAACAAAGACATACACAATTGGATCTTCTTAAGGCAATCTCCTACTGTGGTCCTTTTGCCCGTGTCGTCTAATGGGCATCAGGACTTCTCATGATAGGGGTCAGAATGGCTTCAATTCTATAATAAACCAGAAATTACAAATATTTTTAATCTACACAATTAGAAAGCCCCTCTTCTCTCTCCATATCACTTTTTTGTTATCTAAAAAGACCACTAGAATTTTTTTTATTTACGAACGTTATTGTTAGTAGTAAATATACATAGCTTGCAAATCAACTTACGCAATGAACTTATATATTTGTGTATTTGTATTACGTATATCAGGGGTTCACCCCTTCGTCAATATCTCGCTCTTTACACTAAAGTTTGAATTTCGTTCCGATTCTTTAAGAATGACCCCTGAATCACAATTGCTGTTTAATTAGAATAATAGCTCTTTGAAAGTACTAAAAAAAGGTGCACCCCCTCATATATGTAACAATTTTTGTTCGTTTTAAGTTTTAATGTTGCTTCTTACTTTCAGTTAAAAAATATTTTTTTTATTTAGTTTCTGATCGTTTTTCAAATAGTTTTGGGAAATCCAGCTCCCCTTTCATGGAAAATTCTCTTCCCCCTTGAAATATTCCTCTATGGAAAGATCTTACCACGTAACCCTCCCCCCCCCCGACCCAATTCATCTGTAGCCTCTCAGCTAATAGTCTTTTTTATTACAGGAAAAGGACATCCAGCTTAAGTCGCAACCCATATTGGACCATCTTCAATCCTCGTCTGAAATGGAGCCATCATCTTCAAAAGGAGATTTAGACGGTTTAAATGACCGACACAAGAAGTAAGTATTGTTTTGCAATTGCTAAATGCCTGGCGATTGCCAATTGCCTATTATTTTCTTTTTTAAGCATCAAAGAACAAAGATATGTTTTGTTTATTTATTTATTTGTATCTATTAATATGTCAAAGCTAAGAGTCTGATTATGCTAATTTTCCAATAGTAAGAAAAAGTGGAAATTCAACAAGAAGAAGAAAGAATCAAACTATAGTAGGTGAACAAATTGTACAAAAAGAATAAAAGATGGATTTTGGCCTCTTCTACTCTATTTGGTGACATTTATGAGCCTGATATGACTCTATTTTTTTTTTTCGTTAGTGTTGCATCTTTCTAGTAATAATTCTAATAAAATGACCCAAAATTGTCGTATCAATAGGAGTTATTTACGCTTCAGACATTTGGAGGAACAAAAAATTTCTTTCTATTAATATCTTCTGAATTCATAATTTGGTTCCTAGTTTTATGGTATATAGGTAAAAATAGTCTGTACACATGCAATCCATGAAAAATTTATTTCAATCTAGGTTTTACAATTATTATTTTTAGGGGGGAGGGGCGTTTAGTTCTTTAGTAAAACGGTCCTGTCAAGCATGAATTAGTGGGATTAAGCAAAGAAAGGTACAATTTAGAACTGTAGCTAACCACTATTCATTCTTTTATTTAACTGTGTAGAGCTCAAATTTTTTTCCTTGAAACAATGACTGTAAAGTAATGTAATGTGTGTGTGCCACTACCTTTCTATATTTAATGAAAGTAAATCCTCAGTGCCTAAACTAGCATTTTGTGTGTAATAGGACCTGTATTAACATTTTTCTATTTACAAATGTTCCAATTAAATAAAATTTTCGAGATCATGCATGTTAAAATTACAATAGGATTTCTGTAAAATAACGATTTTTCAGTTTTCCAACGGTTGTACCAATTATTGCTCTTTTATCAGTGTTAAATTTTTTCTATTATTACGGCTAAATATTTTGTCATTTTTAAGACCAACTATTTGCAGCTAAACTTTATTGATAATCTAATGTAGTTTTTTTTTTTTTAATGATATTTTACCACAACGTGTGCTAAAATAATTCTTTGCTTTTTTTCTTTCTTATCTGTGTCGAAGCTCATCAAAGCAGGAATAGTTTTCAAAGAGCTCCACAGTTCAAAAGTTTTTGCAAGTTGTCAAATATTCTTTCTTCTTTTCCCCAAAGAAATTCTCTGAATTTGAATTTTCTTTCTCGTCTTTTAAGTATTTTTTTTCCCGTGATTCTGTATTTTCTATTTTTTTTTTCTTGTCTTTCTTTTCATATTCGAAAGTACCTTATACCCTTTTAAATTTATTAACCGAAATAAGATTATTTACTCCAATCTACTATACGATTTGTTTATAAATTCTTGGAAAAGCAACCCCTTCTTCAGAATAAGTGAATCTTCTTAAAATAAAAAAATCTAAACTAATTATATTTTTAATTTTTTTTCCTCATTCAAATGGAATGCCTCCTCTTGAAAAAAGTGCTCTAATTATTGTACTTTTGAAAAGGAAAGTATGGCGTCTTTGCTACCTAATCTGGCGTTTTTGACTATAAAATTATATTATATTGGGAAGTGTGGTGAAACATACATCGCCCTTCTTATCCTCCCTTTGGAAGCATCTTGGAAAACGATTTTAAGCATTTATTTGAGAAGTTTGAAAATGTTAAATACAACTTTTCGATGTAACATTGACTATTTATTTATTGAAATAATTTCTGTCCATCTTAAATTTGGGTTATTATTAAATAAATTTCTTTTTGCTCGTCATGGATTTTAATTTGACTATTCACTTTTTTTTTGTAAAACTTCATTTCTATAAAACTAAATCTAAATGAATCCCTTTGAAAGAGTATAAGTAAACTCCGTCAAAAATAACATGTTCGTAAATGGACTAGAAATCCATAACCCAATAGCCTCTAGTAGATTTTTAAACTTTCAGGAAGGTTAAATAGCAGTTTTGTGACTTCTGTTTATTTTTTTTGATAAAGTATTCTAAATCCTGTTCAAATTATTTTATGCAGGAAGTTTTATTTCCTCTTTTTTTACAGACATAATCAGCTATTAGAACCCAAGAAATACAATTTTGAAACTGAAATTCAAGTATTGGAAAATCTTGAAAGAAGTTCCACGGATATGGAATCATTATTAACTGAAGTTTGCAGTTTTAACGCTTTCGATGCAAAGCTGTCTATTGCAGATAGTCAAATAGAGGTAAAATATTTGGCGTAGAGACCCTTTTTTTTATAGAAGAAGAAAGTAATATAAAAAACAAACTTTTAACGTTGCAATGGTGTCATTCTTTTGTTGACCCACTGGAATGAACACCTGTCGTTTACTTCCCATTTACATGTTGAATTTTCAGGGGGAAGGGAATTTCTTTGATGAGCTTTTACTCCCCGTGTCTCTGAGCTAAACCAGCATTTATTTACTTGAATTCTTTTGGCTCTGATTTTTCTCTCCTGGGGGAGTTGGTGAGTTCTTGAAAATCATGCAAAGTATAGGTGATCAGATATGCTTGTCTAATGCTTATTAATAATTTAAAAGAACCCTTAGAATTGTTTCTTAAACAGAACTAATGAGCTACACTAAAACACAAAACGAACAGAATTAAATTCCTGTGATAAGCTAAACTTTGAAGAACATAATTTACTGGGAATGACTAAACGAAACCTAAAAGGGGCAGAAATAGAAATGGTCAAGCTAAACATTAAACGGACAGACACTGTCTCAAGAAGGATTTCGTGAAACCACACTGAAGAAACGTGCGTCATTTGAGCTTTATTGAAAACAACAAGACATAATAATTCAGAAGCAGCTAATCAATGTTTTGATAGTTTGACTCGATGATGATTTTCTGAATGAATTGAAATTGAAAGGAAAATTTTTTGCTGAGAAAATATTATTTTAAATTAGTAAAAAAAGGTGTCAATTTAAATGGATTAAAGACCTAGTACAGGCCTATTTCGTTGAAGCACCAAGTAAGGTCTTAGCTTGTTTTGAATTGAATCGAAAGTTTCCGTCTTTCCGTCTCGTCATTCCAAAGAGACAGTATGCAGTAATGGCACAAATCTCCACAGCTTATGCCGAGCTTGTTTGCCTGACGACCCTGTCTGCATTAGGGCCATGGAATGCTCTGGCTTAGACTTAGCCTGTCTTTGTACCGTCGTTTTTCCAGAGCTTATGTTCCTTTCCTGATCTTTTTACGGAAGAACTTAAATCTGCTTAAAATTTCTAGGGTAGTCCCCACACTTATGAGATTACGAGAACTGAGGGGCCAGATTTACTGGGGATGGTCGGTTTCAACTCCTGTAGGTAAACATTAACTAGAGTTGACTTTACCTGTCCTGTTTAGAAAATAAAAATAATCGGTTATACCCAATTTTGAATATGTTATTTTATACGCGATGAGGGTAAATTTAGACGCCAAAATAGGGTGAGCTCTTTGTGAAAGAAGTTGCCTACGTTGGTGCTTATAGAATGTTGTACTTCATGCCCTTTTACACAAAAGAAATGAAATAACAAATGAATTAACCCTCATTGTCTATATTTTATACATTAGATATCTGTATTAATCCATATTTCTATGCTTAGTGTAAAGGACCATAACCTTTTTATTGTTCCTAAATGTTATAATTGCATTGGAGTCAACAATTGTTTTTCCTGAACAAAATTATGTTCCCACCAGTAGACGATTGTCACGTATTTTCTTTTTGCTAATTGAATCACAATTTATATGTCATGGTAGTAAATTCGGGGTTTCTTTGGGAATTTAATGGTTAAGCTTTGTTTTCATGTAGTATTTCCAGTTGCATGACTTGAGTCAATTCCTAATTAGCTACCAACTACGCCATAGCTTCTATTCCCTTTATTTTGATTGGCAGAATTTTCAACCTTTATTTTTATCCCCTAGGCATTCAAAGGAAAGCTGCTGCCAATTATGGAATCAATTCAAAAACTGGCCAATCAAATGACGCAAAATTACTTCTGTTTTGATGAAATTATGCCGTCAGAAGTTTTTCGGAAGGTACTCAAGTTTTTTCTCTAGTATTTCTTTAGTATGAATAATTTGGATTTGTGTACTAGTTGGCTCTCACTCTGCCAGTTATGCTTGAAGGTTGTGTCAAGTAACATTTATGGGAGGTTATTAATTAGTTTATATCAGACTGAAACGAAATCAGTTCATTAGTACTCAGGACAATCAAAACCTGCCGCTAGTGTATTAACGAAAATGAAAGGAGCACAGCTTGAAGTAGCTTGAAACGTAGCTTGATGTTTTATAGAATCTGCCTTTAAGTTAAATTCACATTTTCTAAGTTTGGAAGAAGAAAATTCAAGTTTTGCCAAATCACCAACTGGAAAAAAAATAGCCGCTTGAAATTGCTAAACTAGTATTAGAACGTTCATAATTTCAATATGTTACCAAGAAGTAATGCATTGCATCTAATCTGCTTTTCATATGTGTTTTCCCATTAGACCATACATAAAGTGGTGGTGAGCTACCCTGCTGGATTCACATTAGAGCTACAGCCTAGGAAGTGAAGAAAAAACAACAATTTTTTGAGAATAAACAATAATGACTGGTACCAATCTATCAAGCGAATACAAAAAAAAAATAGTGATTATAATATTAACAAAACTGTTCCCTTGTTTTAGGAGTAATGGAAGTTAAACTTTGTTTTGGGTATGCCAGGTATTAATTTTATTCTCAGCAGTACATATAAAAAGAATCTTAATGAATTCATAGACTTTGTGGCGCCATCTAATCCTTGTATTGCAAAAATTAGACAACACAATGACTAAAACTAGTTAGAAACAAAATGATCCAAAACGCAATCCTGCAAAAACGCAATGTCACTTATCCAAATTGGAACTCTCAAGTTTAGAAAGTCATCTTTAACCTGTGAAAGGAAGAAAAGAACATCATGTTAATGTAAGATAGCCACAAATAAGAGTACTAATAACCGCCAAAAATAAGCTCTACTATATGGCTGTAAGAGAAATAGCCACAATAGTTGTTGCTACATAGCCACAAATCAATGTTACTAATAACAGTGAACTGATAGAAATATAATAAAGCTTTCCAATTCAGATAATCGCCTCTAACCTTTTCACATCTAAACATCGTTTAATTTATTTCTTTTCTACTATTGTTAGTTTACTTCTCTTTTTACTCTATTTATTACCGTCCATAGTGTTTCTCCTTTAGCTTTGGTACAACTTCTAGGTACATGCCCCCACCTTTTTCATCTGTTTTACATTTATTTGTCTTACCTTTTCGTAGATTGGGGATCTGGAATCATTCTTCGAGAAGATTCGTGTGAAAATAGAAGAAACAGAATCAGAGGCACGCCAAGGACGAGCTGTTCGTGGTGAATATTGGCTGGGTGTTTAGTCATTCCAGAGTTGGATGCAAACAACAGAAAATAGAATGAGAGAAAAGAGCCTGGAGCTATCTTCACTGATAGAATTTGTGAACGTAAGTGCCTTTTACATGTAGTTTGGATGAGCAGAAACTGTGCAGTGGGCAATAACTCAATATTTAAGATAATTTTTTACAAAGTTTTGAGCGTTGTGTCAGAAAAAAAAATACCATTCAGGAACATGCTATAATAATAGATGAATAGATTAATATTTTCATTTATAAACAAAACACTTCAACATATACATAATAGCAGTAACCCTTCTAAACTAGATACGATAAAAGCACTGAGGTCGAGTGAATAGTAACAACTAATAATTACAAAAACAAAATACTAACAACAACAACGAAAAAATGAAAAAGAGCAGGAAAACAAACTCTGTCGTCGAAAAAAAAAAAAAAAAAAAAAAAAAAAAAAAATTGGAAAAGATACACAGGAAAAGAAGAGAACTATGGGGCTTGAACGTGCCCACCCAGAACTTACCTTTTTATTTCACTTCTAAAACACTGTTGGTGTTCAACCGGTCTAATGCTTGGCGGAAGAGAATTCTATACACACGGTCCTAAATATCGCATCGTAAAACCACACTGTGTACTGTATCATTTGAACACTGAATACACTGAACACTGAACACATTAAACACATCATTTGAACACTCGCAAGCAAAAATAGTGGCCTGATAATCTCTTATTTGGCCTACTTTTATAATCTTCTGCTTCTTAAAAAATGAACACGTGTCATCATCCTCTTTTACATATCCTCCGATTAGTCTTGCTGCCTTATGTTATGAAATTTGAATAAAAATTTGATTAAAACGACCATCCAAGTTAAATCCAAGATATTGCGCACACTCATGTTGTTTTGCGGTTTTTGCGTGAGGTGACATTTTCCAGAAAAATAGGGTTGTGTTTCTATTCTACTGTACGCTATAAAATGCGTCTTATTCACATTAACATACAAGGGCTGGTTCAAAGCGGTTCAAATACTCTTCACTTTTTCCAATAGAGCCTCCTTACTATGATTAGAGAAACTAGTAGCAGTATCACCGGCAAACAGTGTGAGTCCTGAATCCGGCATGTAAAACCTCTTGTTATCAACAACAAATAAAGAAATAAAGGAGCGGGCCCAAGACTGAACCCTGTGGAACATCATATTTAACAGGGAACTGACTAGTAACGATATCATTTAAAATAACTCTAACAGATTTTCCAAATAAAAAATTGTCAAGTTAATTCAAAGAAGATCCTCTAATACCTAAACATTGTAAACGACTAAGTGAAATTTTAAAATCAACAGTATCAAAAGAGATTTAGCAATAAGGCAACATGGTGAATGACCACACTCATGACATCTGGACTAAAAGTTAATATTTTACATAAACTTACTTGAACATCCAGAGTCACTATGGATATGTGACTGGTGTAAGAACAATCATGGTGGCAAACGTGCTTGTTCACTAATAAATGACATGTCACTTCTAATTCAGCCTTTTAACCCCTAGATGTAATTGTTTAAAACTTTTCGTTTTCTTTTTTTGTACTTAAAGTCTTAAGATCTATTGAGGGTAGAACGTGTAAAATATTGTAGTATTTGTTAGACAGTAGATGAAACTAAAATATTTCTTGATTTAGAAAGAATCGAATTATTTTCTAGTCAAATTCCGAGTATTTGTAAACTTGTTCTGTATGAACCAAGCATATTACCGCCTTTTTCTTAACTTGCTGACTCTGTTTTCAAAACCTAGTTGCTTACTGTGAGCCCTTCCTCTCATCTGATTTGGCTCAAAATTTGTATACAGCTTTGCTTAACCTAATATTTTAATATTATGAAATATTTGAATCTCAAAAATATTCAATAATTATCCTCCAATTTAGCCTGAAAAATTAAAAAAGTTTGTGGAAATTTGAGCCCATGTCTACCTTTGCCACTGGGGATGTGGCCGTTTCTAATAAACCTTTTCTAATAGACCACACATAGATTCAAGCATTCATTGGACAAGTATTCTTGCCTTTTTTTTTCCGTAGGAGCAGTGTGTCCGGATATTCAATGCATACTAAATATAGTATTGTATATAGTATTGTATATAGTATATAGTATTGTATAGTATAGTATATAGTATACTAAATATGTATTGAAGAACTAAGTAGACACAATTTTCACAATTTAACTGAAAATAGTTAAATAAAAACTGTTAAAAAACCATGTTTTACAAATAGACTAAATAGGGGAAAATAAATTTTTTGGTTCTAAAGAATACTTTTGATATACATACTTTAAATATAATTTAAACGTGGTGTACATTTTACTTAAATAAAGAACTGTAAGTAATCTGATATCAATAGCTAGCTGACTGAAAATTAAGTAGTTGCTCATAATTACTATGGCTTCTGGGACTATATTTCTTCGTAGTTTGTTGTATCATAGAAATGCAGTTATTTTTCTTCTTCTTCTTCTTGTTCTAAGATGGATTGGAATTTGATGCTACTGGTGTTACATTTATATAAATGTTGATATCTGCTTTTTATGACGAATCTGGCAATGAATGTCCTAGTGTTGCCTTGATTTTAAACTTTTTAATTTCTTTTATATTTTTTTACAGGAATTGAAACTGGACCTAGTAAGCGTGACAAAAGAAGTGGACACAATCAATAGATCTGTAGAAGTCATAAGGCAGAAGTCCAAAAATGAAGAATATTTAGAAAATATATCGGTGACACTGATTTCCTTAACTGATCAAATAAAGACCATAAAATCGTGGATTGAAGAAAATAAGTTACAGGTGAGCTTCCTTATGGTTTAAATATATAATGATCAATGGTAGAATGAACAGAATGAATTTCAGCCCATGAATTAGTTATGAGTTTTTTCTAATGAAGTAAATTAAATTAAGGAATCACGAATGCCGTTTAATCAGAATAAATAGCTCTTTTTAAAGTACTAAAAAAAAACTTTAGCGTAAAGAGCTAGGTATTGAGGGGGACGAACCCCTTCATATACATAATAATTTCTGTGTATCTTAAAATGAACACCCCCCCCCATAATATTGTTCTGACTCGTAAAACATCAAAAATTTAATATTTTTTGATGCTTTTTTAAATTTTTTTTTTGTATTCTCCTTGCCCCAACTAAAATCCTGGATATAGCCCTGCTGAATAAACATTAACCTGCTGCTATCTCCTTTGGTTTGTAATTCAAAATATGATAGCTAAGCAAAGATACTAAATCTCGATAAACCAAAAGTTTGGTAGCAATATGGTGCAGAAGGTCAAATAGCCCATTTTATTGAAAACACACCGTAAGCTGAACTCATATATGTAGAACTCCTTAACTGCCAGCTGTAGTAGATCTTCAGGAGAGGGTGAATGAGACGTCAAATCAGTCGTGAAATTAAAGAGAAAATCTAAAAAAACCAGTCACTATTGGCTCTTCTTGCCATTTAAGCTATCTTGTCAGATTTCCACTGTTTCTGGTGCTGAGCTACGCGGGTCATTTATGACAATTTAAAGGGGGTGGTAAATTTTTTTCTTCAAAATTTAGCAGGTTCAATTTTGTTTCTGTTCGATTTTTTTTTTTAATGAAACACTAAATAATTTAATTTTTAATGAAAACACTAAGGGAGGGTATTTTTCAAAATCTAGAGGCGGGAGGGGTGACAGAAAAACTAGGAGGCATTCGCCCCTGCCCTGCCAATTAATATTCCTATGTCAAACAAAAACAATAAAATTTATATTTATTTTTTACAGGTTATGGAATTCTTAAGCTATATTTTTATACAGGAATTTGTGCAATTTTGATTATTTAGGGGAGGGAGCACTTTTTCCCTCCCACCCACTCTATGTTTTCAGTATAGATGATTACACCTTGAAAGTCGGAGCTGTTGTTATCATAACGTAAAGAACAAAGGAGTAACCTGGAAATACTGATAGTTTTTGCAATTCAAGTGCGTCATAATTAAATTACCGTGTTTACCTATGAACTGTGATCTGTTTCTTGTGCTTGAATTAATTCCTGCATTAGCAGGAATTTGGATCATTTGGATCATTAGCCAGACCAATAATTTAGTTTAAGTATTTTTAAATTATTTTGTTTTAATATTTATCTTCGGCTCAGTAACCTTTTTAGCAGACGTTTCAAAAACAGCTAAACGGTTATAGTTGTTTATATCTGATTCTAGATTAATATACGAGTTTTCTTTTTTCGCTTTTGAGGGACACAAACTCTGGTTTTTAGCCATCCCTCTTGAGCCCCGGTTTCAGGCATCGGCCCACGTTCGAGGCATACGTTTTTAGGATCTCCATGTTCAACCCAGCGGGAATTTAAACGTTTTCGTTTACGGGCTCCAAGCGTGTTGGATATGGGGCCCGTCCAACTTCGTGTTGGGTGTGGAGTGATCTGAAACTGGGGTCTTGTTCAAGGCCTGGAATGTTAAATTTAGACTGTAAATGTTCTGTCTGTTTTGTTACGTCTTTACTTACTCCTTATTCCTGCTACTGTAGTGTGCATATAAGCAACGTTTGAATTTTTCCCCGTAAAAACGATATGTTTCGACATAAAATTTACACATTCTAATCTTGGATGGGAATTTGGAACCCTATCAATGTTGAATTTCCATTAAAGAAATAAAATGATCTTCATAGTTTAACAAAAACTGACTTGAGTTTGACGTGATGAAGAATTTATTATTTAGGAATCGATTAGGACAAGGAATAAGAATCAAAAATCCCTTCCACGTCTGCCTTGGTTTGAATGTTTGGATTTGGGACATACAAGAAACTATTGTAATTGTAAATCTATGCTATACTATCAAGGTCGTATCCAGGATTTGTGTTTTTATGGCACTTGATATCTACCAAGTGACATATTGCGATCGCAAATTTGTCTGGTCTGTCGGTTCCAGTTTTTCTAGTTTAGGTACTTTCCAGGTAAGCTAGGACGATGAAATTTGGCAGGCGTATTAGGAACCAGACCAGATTAAATTAGAAATTGTCGTCTCCCTGATTCAACCATCTGGAGGGGAGGGGAATGGGCGGACGGTTAAATCGTAAAAAAAGGAAATATGGTATTTTTAAATTATTAACGGGTGATCGGATCTTAATGTAATTTGATGTTTAGGAGGATATCTTGTCTCAGAGCTCTTATTTTAAGTTCCGACCGGATCTGGTGAAGTTTGGCAAAGCTGGGGGGGACCTAAAATCTAGGAAAACGCTTAGAGTGGAGAGATTGGGATGAAACTTGGTGAGAAAAATAAGCTCATAGATACGTTATTGACATAACCGGAAGAGGATCCGCTCTATTTGGGGGAGTTGGGGTGGGGAGGGTTAATTCTGAAAAATTCGAAAAAATGAGGTAGTTTTAACCTACGAAGGAGTGGTCGGATCTTAATGAAATGTCATATAGAAGGACCTCGTAACTCAGATCTCTTATTTTAAATCCTGACCGGATCCAGATTCATTGGGGGGGAGTTTGGGGGAAGGGGAACAGGAAATCTTGGAAAACACTTAAAGCGGAGAGATTAGGATGAAAATTTGTGGGAAGAATAAAACATGTCCAAGATACGTGACTGACATAACCAGACCGGATCTGCTTTCTTTGGTGGAGTTGGGGGGGGGGTGTAATTCGGTAAAATTAGAAAAAATTAGGTATTTGTACCTTACGAACGGGTGATCAGATCTTAATGAAATTTTACATTTAAAAGATCTCGTGCTTTATAGCTCTTATTTCAAATCCCGACCAGATCCGGTGAAATTTGGGGGAGTTGGAGGGGGAAATCGAAATTCTTGGAAAACGTGAAAATTGAGGCATCTTTATCTTGCGAATGAGTGATCGGATCTTAATGAAACTTGATATATAAAAGGATCTTATGTCTCAGATGCTCCATTTCCAATTTGAATCGGATCTGGGGACACAGGGGGTTGGAGGGGAAACAGAAATCTTGGAAAACGCTTAGAGTGGAGAGATCGGGATGCTGGGGGGTGTTGATTTGGAAAAAATAGAAAAATAGAGATATTTTTAAGTTAAGAACAGGTGACCAGATCTTAATAAAATTTGATATTTAGAAGGAACTCATGTCTCAAGCTCTTATTTCAAATCCCGACCAGATCTATTGACATTGGGGGGAGTTGGAGGGGAAACCGGAAATCTTGAAAACGCTTAGAGTGGAGATATTGGGATGAAACTTGATGGGTAGAATAAGCAAATGTCGTAGATACGTGATGACGTGACCGTACTGGATCCGCTATCTTTGGGGGATTTAGGGGATGGTTTTCAGTGCTTTGGCGATTTTGGTGCTTCTGAACGTGCTAGGGCGATGAAAATTGGTAGGCGTGTCAGGGAGCTGCACAAATTGACTTGATAAAGTCGTTTTCCCCGATTATGGGGTTGGATATTAATTTCTGTCCCTCTCCCTCCTCCTTCTGTTGAAAGAAGGTTGAAGCTTCTGTTGAAAATTTTTTTTTATGCTTAGTGTTCTTCTTCCTTTTTGGGGGTATTTCCAAAATTCTGGAAAAAATTTGAGTTCCTTTAATTTTCTGAATTATATCTTTTTTTATTAAATAAATGATATGAATTGGGTTTCTGCTGTTAAGTTTCCTGTATAACTCGAGTAGTTTCGTTAGTAGTCTCTCCAAAAATGACAGCTGTTTTAGTTTTCATAACTGACCTGTCAAGATTATAAAGTTTCTTCAGAACTTCTTAAAATAACGACAGAGCCGGGCTATGCAACTTGAATGGGGCTGTGCTATTATAGGTAGTGGGTGTGCTATTAGGCTTAGGTCCTCCCTGAAAATCGCAAAATTGTACAAAAGTAGGTATTGTTTAAATGGATGATTTATAAAAATGGTTGTTTCCTGGTCTAGGTGTTTCTGGTCGTATAAGCCCTTCATAGCCAAAATGATCAAGCGCCTTATTTTTTTATAATGTCTATTGAATACTATATAGTGTTTATGTAAGGTAAGGTGGCTGAACCTATCATTGCACCCCAAACCATAAATAGAGCTTAGTTTGTGGGGTGTAAAGGCAATGGGCCTTGAAGACCAGAGCCTTGACCCACTGATAAGTGGGTCCACCCCTTGGAATAATATTGATAATAACGACTGAAAAAGGAAAACTTTTTTGTTTAACGTAAATTATACTCACATTATTAAAAAAACACAATTAGGCTGGCCATTGCAAGCTAAAGGTTTTTATGGTTCATAGTTGTTTTCTTGTGGTTTGGAAAATCTTGTTTTCTTTTGTTTCCCAGAGATGGCTCTCTGCCCCGTAAGTGTCCAACGACAAGAATTGAACAGTTCCCAAGGTTTCACTCTGCTCTTGTGCTCATTAAAAAAAAAAAAAAAAAAAAAAAAACAAACACAAAATTGAGAGTTAAATGAGATTAAACAGTGACAATGAAAAAGTTGAGATTGTCAGCTGATTCTTTAATATTTTTTATCCATCACCAGTTTAACTACGTAATAACGTCACAGTTTTGATGATGATTCAGACGTAATAACCTTTTGATTATGTAACATGATAAAAATAATATACTTTCCCGCCAAGTTAGCTAATTTTCTATTCGGGTAAGAACATACCGAATAAAAAAGAAACTTTTAAAACAGAAAATAATGAATGAAGATCACTTCCTCGAAGCAAAGAGTGGAGACCAGACTCAAAGAGGATAGCACGGTCGGAAAAAGTTGCATAAAATTTCCTGACACCATACCTATTGTAACATCCCTGATTTGCAATTATCATAGCATATTGTTAATTTATCTTTAATATCAGATACAGTTTTCCACGGAAGAGCTGAAAGTGATTTATATACAAAATACTAGGCCACTTGAGGCCACTAGGCCACTTGAAACACGGGGAATAGCGAAAAAACGACAATGGATGTCACTCGTACCTGATGGATTATTAATTCTTGGATTATAGATTCTTTGTTTAATTCGTTTTATGATTCTTTGAAAGAAGTTATCTTTGATACATGTAATGCACCCCAGTCGAATCCAGCATCGAAAAGAACAACCCCTTTGAATCCTTGGATGACCCCTGGACTCCTTAAAAGTTGGAGGAAGAAAAATTATCTTTGGAAGGCTTACAGATGCTCTAAGCCATTTTCGCGTGATTCTCGGCTTCAACTTTTCAAAGCTTATAGAAGAGTTTACAATTCGCTTTGCCGAAGGGCTAAATCGTTATTTTATCATAGAAAGTTCTCTGCGTGCGGTAAAGACATTAGGAAGACATGGCAAGTAATCAATTCTGTTATCAGGCCATCTTTTCTGCCTCCTTCTGTCCCTTCAAGTGTTGTGATTGACGGAAAAAATGTAGAGGGTGAGCTAAAAGTTCAAGATGCGTTTACTTCCTATTTTGCTAATATTGGCAAAACTACAGCCTCTTCTGTAAGTCCTTCTTCTTCTCTACCTGATTTTAGGTCTTATCTAGGACCACCTTGTCCTAAATCAATGGCATTGGAACCTGTTTCTGAAGCTGAAATAGCCAGAATTGTCAATTGTTTGAGGGGTTCTTCATCTTCTGGCCCAGACCGTATTCCGACTAAGGTTGTCAAGTTCATTCTTCCTGTCATTGTGTGTGCCCTCACGAGACTTGTCAATCTTTCTTTTGAAAATGGTGTCTTCCCAAGTGCTGTAAAGCGTGCTCGTGTTATCATCCTTTTTAAAGGTGGATCAAGGAATGATCCTGTAAATTATCGTCCCATATCTCTTTTATCAGTGTTTAGTAAAATTTTTGAAAAAGCTATGCTTTCTCGACTTCTTGATTTTCTTAATTCTAAACACTTTTTTCATGATTTTCAGTTTGGTTTTAGGGCGAAACATTCAACTGAGCATGCATGTGCAACTCTCTTGAATTATTTAAATTCAGCTCTTGACTCTGGTTTGATACCTGCTGCTCTTTTTCTTGATGTTCGAAAAGCGTTTGACTCATTAACACACAAGATTCTTCTTCTGAAAATGTCCCATATTGGTATAAGAGGGAATGCTTATTCATGGTTTCTATCATATTTATCTGGTCGAGTCATCTCGATTCATCCGGACTTTTCTAATCCTTCTGGAATAGAGTCTGGTGTTCCACAAGGATCTGTCATTGGGCCGATACTCTTTTTAATCTACGTCAATGACCTCATTAATGCGGTTAAAAATTTAAAACCTACCATTTGCTGTCGTCTTTGTCAACCAGTATCCGTCACTAGCTGTGACAAGAGTTTGTCCTTACCGGATACACTTATTGCTTTTGCTGATGACAGTACTCTTGGCACAACTGGTAGAACTGAATCTGATCTTCGTTCAAGGATGATAGCCCTTTTTGAAAGAGTTATCCAGTGGTTTGATGTAAATTATCTTGCCTTAAATGTCGAAAAGTCATGTTTTCTCATTTTCTCCAGAGTCTCAAAGGCTTGCCCTGACTTAAATGAAATAAATTTATCAAGAGATTCTCTAAGTAGACCTAAGGATCGTTATGTTCGATTCCTAGGCATCTTGCTTGACGAAAATCTTTCGTTCAAGCATCATATTGACCTGATTAAAATGAAAGTCTCCAGGAGTCTCGGAATCCTTAGAAAGCTCAAATATATATTTCCAGGGTCGATTCTTAGACTCTTGTTCTGTAGCCTAGTTCAGTCTTATGTTTCATATTGTTCTGTTATTTGGATGTCAACTTTTCCCTCGTCTCTGAAGCCACTTTCAAAACTTTATGATAAAGCAAGGACTCTTATTCCGGAAACTAACCGTTTTTCACTTAAACCCTTGCTTGATTTGAAATCTCTCTATTTTCTTTCTTGTTCTTCTTTCGTTTTTTTACAGTTGCACGGCCATCTTCCTGCTGTCCTATGTAATAATATATCTTTTGTTTCTGATCAATCGACTTATCATCTCCGCACTTCCAACAATTTACTGGTTCTTCACACACCGTCAGTGAGGTCTGACTTCAACCCTCTGACAGCTTGCAACAGGATCTGGAACACGCTCCCAGAGTTCGTACGACACTACCACTCGTTTGGTATGTTCAAAAATTATGTTAGAGATTTTCTAGCTAGTAAATAATTTTGTTTGTTTGTTGGTTTTTTTTTGTCTCTTTATTTTTTATTCCGGTTTCCCTTGGAGTTGATGTCTCTGGATTGAGTTGGATATTTAATTGAGTTGTTGAAATCATGTGCTACCCCCTGCCTAGCTTGTCATTTTTTGGAGACTATTAAGGTGGGCGACTCAATTTTGTTTTTTTGTTTTTGTTTATATTTTTTTGTTGTTGGTATTTTTTTCTCCCCTGTTCTTTCCCGGCCATGGAGCCTTATGGGGGAGATGGTCTTGAAGTAATTTTTTGTTTATGGATTTTAATGTTAAATAAAGAACTCAGAACTCAGAATTAAAGATATTGTTAAATTAAAAAATCAAGTTTTTTCAACTGAGACTAAGGAGCAACATTCAAACTTAAAACGAACATAAAGTATTACGTATACGAAGAGTGTTACCTCCCAAGCCAAGGTGAAGCCAGGAAGCCACGAAGGGTGAAGCCATCTCACTCTTTATGCTAAAGATTGAATCTTGAAATACTATGATCGTTTAATTAGAATAATAAAAAGCTTGTTTATAAAAGCATTAAAAAAATTTATATCCTTTAAAAATTTTTTAAATACTTTTTTAAAATATAAAAAAAATATTTATATAGAAATTTTCATTATCGAATAAATATACTATTTTTAACCTATTTTTTACTCTAGAAACTCCTATACTGACGCCTTGCTATAATTATTAGTTAAATGCTCCTTAGTGTTCTTCCAAGCTTATTCTTCTTTTTTCATATTTCACGTTCAAGGGAAGCAGTCATGGTCATTTTAAGGCCCAAACTTCATAGAGGACTTTGTTTTAGCCCTCTTCTTCTCTACCTTGTTTACTTAATCCTCTTCTATTCAGGGTTTATTTTTTTCTTATCACTTCTTTACTTGTCTTTTATCTCCAATCAGTTAATGTCCTTTTTCTTTTCTAGGTTAAAATCAGAGAGCTGAGCAGTAAATTTCGAACTTAATTCTGTGTAGTCCGTATACTGTTGCCGTCTTTTTGTGTGATAGCATTCATTTTCACAGAAAAAGGTGCTGCAACAGACATGCCTACTTTTAATTGTAAAATTTAAATAAAAATCAAGGGTTCTCAACATTAAGGTCGTTTCATTCTCCGTAAAATTGTCGTCAATGACTTTTTTCTCCCCTTTTTTACATTTTAAAAGTAATAGAACCCTTTACTTTTTTTTCAATAAATTATCTTTTTTGCTCATCCCTAGCTAAACGAATTTACTGCTCATTCAAGCTCTTCGGCTCCTTGTACAGCCTCTGCTCCTCAGCCAAGAAATCGTATCCTAAGTCAACAAACAGTTAAACAAGAAAATAAGTTGGAGACATTTTATTTACTCTTTTTCTAAATAAACATTGAAAAGTTTGGTGGAATAAAACTCTAGAAATTTGTATTCTTACAGCTAATCATATACTTACTACTTGCTGCTCCTAGAGTCAGGAATTGTTTAAGGAGCCCTGATAAAAAGATTGAGTTAGTTGGGAAGGTAATCTTGCTCAAAATAATAGTCCTGGAATCCTATAATTGTTTCTTATGTTAGAAAAAGAAGTACCATATCTGTACGCTCATTAATCTATACCGCTGAATTAATAGAATAATAATTATAAAATAAATAAAATAGACTAATAGGTCGAATATGATTTTAGAGCAATCAACTGGCAAAGCAATACTTTCAGTCTTAAATTTCATAACAATGGATTTATTCTAAGGGGAAGAGTTCAACGTCGGAAAACTCAGTGTGTTTTCATAAGAATCTTTGTGGAAAATTAAGAATGTCCTGCACCGTCCCGTATTACTGCAGGGAATCGTAACACAGTTCATGGTTTATTTTTAAATATATGTAAACAGATAATGTTTATCTGTCAAAAATAGAAACATTTTAAACTTATGGAAATCTGCAGAAGAAAGGTGTTAGTTTTGCTAAAATTATGCGATTAAAATGGATTTTGACATATTTAAAAAAGGGTTTTTCACAGGGCTGTTATATTTAAACAAGGGCTGTTCTCTCCTCAATATCTCGCTCTTTACGCTAAAGTTTTTTACTGTTTTAAAAAGTAGAGTTGAGAGAAAGAGTCAAACCTTAGCATGAAGAGCGAGGCATTGAGGAGAGAACAGCCCCTTTCATATACGGATTCATTTTTGTTCGTTTTAAGTTTTAATGTCGCTTCTTACTTTCAGTTGAAAAAACTTGTTTTTTCATTTATTTTCCTTCAAAGTCTGCATCAACTGTCTTTTGAAGTAAGGAAAGTCATGCTTTTAAAAGATTCAAAGTTTCTCCTAAGTTTTATGTCCTAATCTTTTCCTGAGCTATAATCTACTTAATTACTTACTATCTACTAACTTTTTGCTGTATTTTTCGGAATCGGTTGCTGTTTCCCGAAGACAACTATTTTCAAATATTTATAAAATTATATGGATGCTCGTATTTTTTCATCTATAAAAGATTTTGGTTTTCATTGATTTTACGCTACAGTCAACATAATAGGCAAGCAGGCATTTTTTCTGTTAACATTCCCTTCCAGCATCCAATAGTCGGGGAAAAACACCTTTCTACCAACAAAACCGCAAGGTTAACAAAATGAAAAAAATGGGGTTTCTTGATGTCGTGGAATCACAACAAAGCCAAGCGCCCAGGATGAATTTTGTCAGTTGGAAAATGTTTAAGGAAAGAGCGATATGACCAGACTGTATTATTTTTAATTTCTGACAAAGGGTTTTCGCATAAAAGAAGTCATTGTAGAATCCTTGAAAGGAGTTCATACGAGGGGAAATATAAAATTCTAGTACCCATTCTAAGAATAAATGATTGGAAATTAAAACCCAACCCACCATTTCCTCAAACACATCTAATCAAAATTTTGTTTTTGTCATTTTATTCAACATAGGTGAAAGTTCCGGTAATCAAGTTTTTCAGGGTAAACCCCTCCCCCATATACACACAAAGCGCTCAGGGCAAGACCTATAAATTATAATAGCTGCCCTTTGTTAGCATATAAGGTCTTATAAAAGGGGTTGGCCGTACAAACTTCAGAGAGGGCTCATTTAACTGGAAATAAGAAGTTCTAGTGCCTTTAAGAGTCATAAATGATTGGAAGGCAGTTAGCCACCCCTTCTTGTTCTCTTTTCCCCAAATTTTTCTAAGAGAAGTTTTTGTATAGTCAATTTGTTAAAAAAAAAAAAAGTAAAAAAAAGGTAACAAGGCTTCCGGGGTTGATACCAACTCCCAAAGGCTAGGGATAATAGTTGTAAGTTATGTCTCAGGGGCATGCAAGGCTTTTATGGAAAGGGTGGTCGTTAAAACTTTTGAAGAGGCTTTTTTGATTAGAAACTATAGTTTTGTTCTCTTTTAGAAATCAAAAGTAATAGGATGGGAGCTAGGCCCCTCCCGTAGCCCTCTTTTCTCCAAACGTATCTCATTGAAGTTGTGATATACCAATGTAGTTTAAAATAGTTCAACGAACATTCAGGTCACTATCGAAGTTCAAAGAGTGCAGAGCCAAACAAGTTTTCAATTGAATCGGATATAATCCTTGCTGAAATTTCATAAACTTGTGTGAAAAGCCCAGCGCATATTACAAACATGAGCACATTTGGGGGCAAATTTTACTATTGAATTTGATACCTGTAGTGTCCCCCTCGTGATTGCAGATCGTAAAAGGGCAAAATAAAAACCGTTTGATCTTGTTCTAACTTCATTTTAGAGAGGCCACTTATGGCCATCAGTAGTTATTAGAATTATAAGGCAGGGCATTAATCTGAATTAGAAGACAGAGTTGACCAACTTGACCAGGATACCTAACTTGATACTTTATCTACGGTAGGAAACCAAACCCCAATATGGTATTGAAGGAATCTTAATGGAGTGAAAACACAAATAATGCAGTCTCAACATTTTATAAAAAATGGACCTCTAAAAGGCTAATCGCTTCCATATGCCTGCTACTCAAACTGAGAATGTGGAAATCACCACCGTTCTGGTCAAATTTTCAAACTTGGATATTCCTGGAAAAGTGTTTGCAGCAAAAAGTAAGCTCGCAATGTCAGGTGTATTTGTTTCGGAAAACCTAACTAAAAAGCGTCACGATCTATTAAACGCGGCTTGTAGCACCTTTGGCCCAAGAAGTGTTTGGTCTGATCCTGGACAGGTTCTTGCCAATGTTCCGGGTGAAACTCATATTCGTAAAAGAAATTATTGGAATTAATGTATTAGTATTTGACTTGTTAATATTATTCTTCATTTGCAAATACCTTAATCAGGTCATTATATTTCATTTTTTCACAATTTCTTTTTCATTTCGTTTTATTATTTTTTCTTTATTTATTTAATAGAATACCGTAAAATACCACACAAAAAATACCGTACGCACCTGGAGAGACTAGTCCTCTAAAGGACTAGTACTTTGACTCATTCTTAGAGTACTTGTACCAACGTAATTTTACAATGAGTTGAAGTTTTCAAAATTTGCTTACTGAGAAAGAAATTACAAAATAACAGTGGCTTGCAGCCAAAATGTAATTAATGACATTTCGAATTCTAGTGCTTTAAATAGCACAACAATCTGACAAGTGTCTGAGATCATTGGGGGGGGGGCAAAGGTTAATTAAAAATGATTCAGCCTCACAAGAATAGAAACCTCATAAAACACGTTCCATCAGAGGCAACGCCATGGTGTTGCCTATAGAAAACACAATAAGGCTCAAATGTTTTATTTTTTTTTCACAGAGGAACTTCAAATGGAAGGGGTTCGTCGTATAAACTTCAACGGGGGCTCTTTCGATAGAAAATCTAGAGTTCTAGTGTATTTTTAAAAGTCAAAGTAATCGGAGGGCAACTAGCCCCTCCATGCCCTTTTCTCCTCAGATACATCCAATAAAATTTTTAGGTAGCCATTTTGTTAAAAATTGCTCAAAAACCACATAACAAAACTCCAGGGTTAAAATTTTGAAAAATGAATCGAAGTCTCGTGTTTCGAAGATTGTCATCCTAGAAAACCAGCTTGAAGAGCAAAAGTCGAGATGTGATGCAATCGAAGCGAAACTACTCGAAATCGAAGCTAAAGACCGTAAACTTAACTTAATCATCCACGGATTATCAAAAGAAAAACAGCAACAGACAGTTCTCTCGAATGTGTCAACATTATTTTCATCGACAATGGAAGTCACGGGTAACGTTCAAATATTAGAGTGCTACCGAATGTCTCAGAAGTCGAACGTGTCTACCCATAAGCCGACCGCCCCTCCAGTTTTCCTCATAGTATCCCCAGAAAAAGATATTCAGTGCATTTTCAGATCAATATCGAAATTGAAAGGAACAGGGGTCCGGATTTGCACGGACTTGCCGACCAAATTAAATACTGTGAGAAATGAATTACTGGCTAAGGGTAAGGAATTATGAGATAATGGATCCGTACAATTTTCACGACTGAAGCAAGAAGGTGCCAAATTATGGCTTGAATACAAATCGGATTCAGAGCCGCCGTGGGAAAAAGTGTAAGAACACTAAAGACGACTAGTGTGAGAAAATAAGGTCTGCTCCGCTCTTGATTGATATATTTTGCGTTTTTGTGTTTGTGTGATGTTGATTATTTACTTTCGTGTGTTACTTAGGCTAGCTTGGTTCAAGATTCTCTTCATTATTTTTGCCCCAGTTATTTCTGTTCATTTATACCTACTCAATATAAGTTTGCTCGAAGGATGGGAGGTTTTTCATGATTCATCAATGGCACGGGGTCCTTGTCGCGCGGATTTGCTGGCACGAGGTAGGATCTTTCCGACTCTTTTTATATGATTTCTAAGTTTGCGGTTGTGGGGGGACGCGATAGTCTGGCAGCTTTGAAGGGGAAAACTCTAAACCTTTCGTTACTTTCTGAAACTTTTAATGTTTTTGGCCAAAGAGAAAATAACACTTTTTCAGAAACAAAACCGTCATCGTGTGTTTCTCCTGATGATATAAATAGATTTGAAGATAATCCGAAGAGAATTGGATTTATAAACATACAGGGACTAATTAGTTCTATTGATGAACTAACCAGATTATTGCCAAGAAATCAAATTGATATTTTGGGAGTTTGTGAAACATTCATCAGTGATGCGACAAAACATAATGTTAAAATTCCGGGATATAATTTCATTGAAAAAGGTTGACAAAACCATGGAAAAGATGGCCTTGGGTTATATTTGAAAGGAGTGCATTTTAAACGTCTGCCAGAGCTCGAAAAATATGACGTTGAAAAATTGTGTGAAATTTGGGCTGTTGAATGTCCGGCCGGAACCAAGAAATTACAAATTTATGTCGTTTATTAGCCTCTGTTGGCACCAATCCCGCTTTTTCTGCAATCTTTGGAATCCTTATTAGCATCTTTAGACGATAAAGATGTTGTAATCATGGGGGATTTTAATATAAATTTACAGAAATATGATGAAAATACTCAAACAACCGAATTTATTTCTCTAATGTCATCGAAATCACTGATTCCCTCATGTACAATCCCAACGCGGGTTCCACTCACTAGTGCAACTCTCATCGACAACGTATTTTTAACGACACCAGTCACGTCTTCACAAGTTGTTTTAACGGATTTTTCTGATCATTTTTTTTTTTAATTTCCGATGTGAAATATCAGATTCAAACAAAAAGAGCACCAGAAATATCACACCGGATTATCAATAAAAAAAATCTGGACTGTTTAAACGATAAATTGAATATTATCGATTGGTCTCGTGTATTTGATGCTGAAGAAGTAAACTCTGCAATAGCTCATTTCTTCGAAAAATTTAACGCTGCTTTTGATGAGTCATGTCCCAGAGTAAAAACACGAAAAGGAAAATATAATCAACCCATTCAACCATGGATATCGCCTTCCCTTTTGACCTCAATAAAACAAAAAAACTGTCTATATAAAAAATTGTTATCATTCCCAAATGAAGAAAATAAAACAACTTTCAAAAAAATACAAAAATCTACTTTCAAAAATAATACGTAATGCCAAAACAAAATCTTATTTTGATTCTTTTAGAGAAAAAGGTAAGTCAACAAAGAAAACTTGGGAGCTAATCAATTCATGCTTAAATCGATCACACAGAACTTCTACACCATCGGAAATAAAGGACGCTCATGGACATATAATTGAAAGGGAGCTAGAAATAGCTAATTACATGAATTTGCATTTCGCGTCAATTGGACAATCGGTAGCCAACAAGTTCCAACATAACCTGCCCCATGGTCAATGTGACTATCCTACATACCTCGTAAAGCCTCCTGTAAAATCTATGTTTTTAATACCGGTAACAGAGGAAGGGCTTGCCAATATTGGTCAGCTTTTAAAGAATGGGAATTCCCCGGGGATCGATGAATCGTCTACGAACATTGTGAAAGCTATTTTACCGAGTACTAATAAAGTAATGCGTCATTTGACAAATCTGTCATTTAGATCGGGAACTTTTCCGGATTCATTTAAGAAAGCAAAGGTGGTACCACTGTATAAAAGCTCTGACCGGAGTAATTGCACGAATTACAGACCAATATCTATTCTTTCAGTTTTTCTAAATTAATGGAGCGATGTTTTTATAATCGAGTGTATAATTTCCTTATTTCGAATAATTATTTTGCAAAAAATCAGTATGGGTTTAGAAAGGGACATAGTACGCAGGACGCTATCCTGACAATGGTCCAATTTATTCACGAATGTCTTGATGAAAAAAATGATTCCGGCAAAGTTATTAATGTTTCATATCTTAAGATTTGAATTTTGGTGGGGGGTGGGGGGGGCTTATTGCTCTCCGATCAGCTTTAAATCTTAGAATGGAGCTAGTAATTAAATAAGCACCATGCAAAGATTATACGACCACTCCTTCCACAAAAACCTTATTCGCCCCGAGGCATAGCTTACAAAACTTTTCTCTGGGCTCTGCGGAGTTCTGTCGATTTGTTATCTGATGTTTGGACTATTTTGAACAAAATAAAAATTTTGACCGGACGCATTTGGGAAAACGAGGGCATGGGAGAGGGGTTTAGTTGCCGTGTAATCACTTTTGACTATTAAAAAGAGCACTAGAACTTTCAATTTCCAATCAAATGAGCCCCATTGGAAGTTTGTGCAACCACCCCTTCCATAAAATCTTATATGCCATAAGTATAATATTCAGTAGTATATTACTGTGAGAGTTTTAAAAACTATAGCATTGTCTTTATCAAAAATTGGTACTCAGGAGACAAGCATAATTCTTCATAATTTTTTTTTTTTTTTTTTTGCGCTTCTACGTTTTCAACGTGGCAGATGAGCAATATTCTTGACTGTATTGATTTTTGATAAGGTCAACATTAATTTTGACCTTATTGCATACTTTTGGTCTATTAAGGGAGAGGGGAAGCCTCCCTCCGGTGAGAACGCTTAGGTAGGAGCTATATCAAATGCTGGTTTCAGAAATTTCAATGTGTAAAAAATTGTAATCATTTCTTGAAACTTTAAGGTACGCCGAAAATATTAACAAAATAAAAACAAATAATTTTCAAATATAATATATATATATAAATAAGTTGTCTGTGTGTCTGTCGAGTGACGTCATGTTTGTACACTGACGAAATTACAGACCGGGACATCGGGACACAAATGACGACCGGGACATCTATATACATACATAAATAAGTTGTCTGTGTGTGTGTGTGTCGAGTGACGTCATGTTTGTATGTCGACTGACGAAATTACAAACCGGGACATCAGGACACAAATGACGACCGGAACACCGGGACATAGGGAATATAAATGACGACCGGGACACTCAAAGAGAAAGCGACCGGGACACAAGGAATGTTCGATTAGCAATCACCATCAACAAAGCACCGGGACACAAATGACGACCGGGACACAGGGAATATAAATGGCGACCGGGACACTCAAAGTGAAATTACAGACCGGGACACCGGAACACAAATGACGACCGGGACAAAAATGACGACCGGAACATCGGGACACAGGGAATATAAATACGACCGCGACACTAAAAGAGCAATTACAGACTGGGACACCGGGACACAAATGACGACCGGGACATTAAATGACGACGGGGACACAGGGAATGTTCGATTAGCAATCACCATCAACAAAGCTCAACGGCAATCATTAGAATCATGAGGTATAGATTTGAATACAGATTGTTTTTCCCATGGACAACTATATGTTGCATGTTCAAGAGTCGGTAAACCTGACAATTTTTTTATATGCACAGACAATGGGACAGCCAAGAATGTTGTATATTCGCAAGTTTTACGTAGTTAAAAATATATATATATGCTTAGCAATCACCATCAACAAAGCTCAAGGGCAATCATTAGAATAATGAGGTATAGATCTGAATAGAGATTGTTTTTCCCATGGACAATTATATGTTGCATGTTCAAGAGTCGGTAAACCTGACAATCTATTTATATGCACACACTATATATATAAAAATAAGTTGTCTGTGTGTGCGTGTGTCAAGTGACGTCATGTTTGTGTGTCGACTGATGTCATGTTTGTCGACTGACGAAATTACAAACCGGGACATCAGGACACAAATGACGACTGGGACACCGGGACATAGGGAATATAAATGACGACCGGAACACTCAAAGAGAAAGCGACCGGGACACAAGGAATGTTCGATTGGCAATCAAAATCAACAAAGCACCGGGACACAAATGATGACCGGGAAACAGAGAATATAAATGACGACCGGGACACTCAAAGAGAAATTACAGACCGGGACACCGGAACACAAATGACGACCGGGACAAAAATGACGACCGGGACATCGGGAATATAAATGACGACCGCGACACTAAAAGAGCAATTACAGACTGGGACACCGGGACACAAATGACGACCGGGACATATAAATGACGACGGGGACACAGGGAATGTTCGATTAGCAATCACCATCAACAAAGCTCAAGGGCAATCATTAGAATAATGAGGTATAGATCTGAATACAGATTGTTTTTCCCATGGACAATTATATGTTGCATGTTCAAGAGTCGGTAAACCTGACAATCTATTTATATGCACAGACAATGGGACAGCCGAGAATGTTGTATATTCGCAAGTTTTACGTAATTAAATATATATATATATATATATATATATATATATATATATATATATATATATATATATATATATATATATATATATATATATATATATATATATATATATATATATATATATATATATATATATATATGTATATATATATCTATCTATATTCACAGGTGGGACACAGGGACACAACTACAATGGCGCGTAACTAATACGGCACGTAACGACTTACGCGCGGGGGGGGGGCTTTGGGGAGGGGGCGAAGTATGTATAAATGACGACGGGGACACAGGGAATGTTCGATTTGCAATCATCATCAACAAAGCTCAAGGGCAATCATTAGAATAATGAGGTATAGATCTGAATACAGATTGTTTTTCCCAAAACAGTAGAGCGAGCATTTTTTTTCTTTTATAATGTTAAATGTTTAATTTTTTTTCTTTTTTATTGGCTGTCTTGCAAAATTTCTTTGAGTTTGTTAAAATCAGGATGTTTTTTTCTTCAGAGTAGTTAAATAGGTATGTAATAGGCTAAATTTTTATCCACTTCTGTAAATGCTGACTTGACTTGGTTACGGTCTTCGAAAAACTCGTTACCAACTTAACTTGATTTTGTCAATAAAACCATCAAGTATGAGTTACTGGCCATTAAAACATTATAAAAAAAGTGACACATTTGCATAAATTTGAGTACAGAATTTTTTGGCATCATTTGAAATCTGAGGCCTGATACTTGACTCTTGATTCATTTTTCTTAGCCCAGTTAATACGTCTCCCCTAACTACATCGGATGCATCACGGGCCAACAACCGGACAGAAGAGGTGAGAGAATATCCAAAACATGAGCGATTTCATACTTTTTCACCTCTCTTACCAGATTTATTTCATGTTCAAATTTTATTTTCTTAATTATGTAGTTTTGAATATAATATAGGCTATAATTCAAAATAATTTTTGTTATTTTTACTTTTTTATATTTAAGATTTCAGTTGCCTGTCTCATGTGCAGCTACGTTTTTCTCCCATTCTGCAGCATCATTTGAAATCTGAGGCCTGACTAGAGTGACTACTTGACTCTTGACTCGTTTCGACGTTTATCTCAGTCCAGTTCAGCTACTCTATCTGTCAGGAGCCTTGTGACATTTCTGTACAAATATGGACTGTATGGCTGAAGGAGCCCCGTAAAGAAGGCTTGAGTAGTCTTATGAACGTATGTATAGTCTGTTTAGGGCGAATTTTCCATTTTTGGGTAATGTCGCTGCCTAGAAACGGGGTAAATGCTTTCTCTGAATTTCTAATACGCCTATAATTTTGAAACTGGCACAGAATACAAACTAGTGTCAAATTAAATATAAAAAAATAGTTCTTTCAACTAAAAGTAAAGATCAACATCAAAACTTGAAACAAACAGATATTATTACATATGTGATGGAATCACCCCTCCTCAAGACCTCACTCTGAACGCTAAAGTTTGCATTAGAACTCTTATTGCTTTAGCTTTGCTTTTCTAAATTTTGTTTTGGAAAAAGCTTATTATTCTTATTAAACAGCCTTGTGCTTTAGGAGTCGATCTTAAAGAATTGGGACAAAATGAAAGAAAATCAAACAGGTTATGGTAACAAACCATAAGTAAGGAGTGATCCAGCTCAATAGTAATCAAAATTAAAAAGAAAAAATTGATTGCAATAGATATATCAAAAGAATCAGCTGATTATGCTGATTTTTAATATATATTTTTCATTAAGTTTAGTTTTACTTATTAAAGGCTACATGCCTGAGAAAATTTGCCTGATTTTCAAAAAAAGAGGGAAACACCCTTTAAAAAGCTTAGAATCCTATTGAAATTCACACAAAAATCCTACTTTAGGGGTTCTGAAGTTCTATCTGCAAAAATGAGGAGTTTTGTATTTTTGCCAGACGAAATATCAGTGATACGTGTTTGTTTGTTTGTAGTTTTCGTTTTTTTTTCCCATGAGTAATTATTGACCAAGTAACCCGGGGATATCATGAGAGGGTTTTTTTCGAACGAAAATGAAAAATTGTAGTGCCATTTTATTTAAAAAAAACGATCAGAAAATAAATTTTAAAAAGACAAGTTTTTTCAACTGAAAGTAAGGGTTAACATTAAAACTTAAAACGAACGGAAATCATTACGTATATGAAAAAAATTTCACCCTCTTAAACACCTTACTCTTTATGATAGAGTCTGAATTTTGTCTCAATTCCTTAAGAAGGACTCCTTGAACCCAAGAGGCGTTTAATTAGAACAATAAGAAGCTTTTCCAAAAGTAAAAAAAAAGTGAGATCGACATAATGAGTCGAATCGTTTGATATGTCTATTGATTTCAAAATTCCGGTTTTTAGAATTTTGGTTACTATTGAGCCTCGTCGCTCCTTGCTTTCAGTTAATGTCACAATGCTGTTTGATTAAACTTAAAAAGAGCTGATCTTTTTACATAGGAAAGAGATAAGGACAAGTGGTCAAAAAAATTAATTATTAATCAATTATTTTCCAGTTATAATTTTTGGTAAGTTTTTCGAGTAATCTACTAAAGGAATAGTTAAGATACAGAATAGCTAAGATAAAATACAGAGCAAAACATTTCTCCTTTCCTTAATGATAATCATATGTGTAAACAACGGGCAAATTGGATAATTTAGCCTCCTTGCCCTGGGGTTGTGGAAGACATTACATCACTGAAGGCATATTTGTTAGACCTAGTGACCAAGTTGAACAAAACTAACATTTGAAAGAAAACAAAATAGTGAAAATAAAACAGTAATAAAATGATAAAATAGTTGAACAAATCAAATGACTGTTTCTGTTCTCTCTGTCTTAACAGAGAGAGACTTACAAGTCTAAACACAATTCCTTGATATTTTTCTATCTTCCAGCAGATTAACAAGGTAATGAGGGCCAAGCCCTAAGGATGATTCAGATATAATATCTTGTTTTTATGCAATAGAATACACATAATATCAGTTGCGCCTAACCAAGAAGTTAACTTTAACTTTCTTGTCGAGTGAGAACATAGGTAATAAAAAACAAACTTTTACAACAGAAAATAATAAATACAAGTTTTATTTATATCACTTATTTGAAGCAAAGAGTGAAGACTAGACCCAAAAAGGGTAGCACGGTCGGAAAAAGTTTTTAAAATTTCGCAAGATCGCATCTGTTGTTAAAGCAATGCAGTTAATACGCATTAATAATTCTTGCGCCCACTATTTGTCCATCTTTGGTCTATTCATATCTGAACACCTGAATTTTCTAAGGTTTTTTATGGCACTTGGTATCAACCAAGTGACATATAACAATCGCAAATTCTGTCGGTCTGAATGTCTGTCTGTCGGTCCCGGTTTTGCTACTTTAGGCACTTCCAGGTAAGCTAGGACGATGAAATTTGGCAGGCGTATCAGGGACCGGGCCAAATTAAATTAGAAATAATCGTTTTCTCGATTTGATCATCTGGGGGGGGGGAGCGGTTAATTCGGAAAAAATAGAAAAATGAAGTATTTTTAAATTACGAACAGTTGATCAGATATTAATGAAATTTGATGTTTGGAAGGAAATTGTGTCTGAGAGCTCTTATTTTAAATCCTGACAGGATCTAGTGACATTAGGGGGGTGTTGGGAGGGGGAAGCCTAAAATCTTCGAAAACACTTAAAGTGGAGGGATCGGGATGAAACTTGATGGGAAAAATAAGCACAAGTCCTAGATACATGATTGGTATAACTGGAACGGATCCGCTCTCTTTGGGGTATTTGCGGGGGGGGGGTAGGGTTAATTCTGAAAAATTAGAAAAAATGAGGTATTTTTAACTTACAAATGGGTGATCGGATCTCAATGAAATTTGATATTTAGAAGGATATCGTGTCTCAAAGCTCTTATTTTAAGTCCCGACTGGATCTGGTGACATTGGGGGGAGGTTTTTTTTTGGGGGGGGGGACCTAAAATCATGGAAAACGCTTAGAGTGGGAGATCGGGATGAAACTTGGTGGGAAAAATAAGCAAAAGTCTTAGATACATGATTGACATAATTGGAACGGATCCACTCTATTTGGGGGAACTGGGGGAGGGGGAGGTTTAATTCTGAAAAATTAGAAAAAAATGACTTATTTTTAACTTACGAAAAAGTGATCGGATCTTCATGAAACCTCAAATTTAGCAGAATCTCGTAACTCAGATCGCTTATTTTAAATCTCAACCGGATCCAGCGTCATTGGCAGGGGGGGGGCAGTTGGGGGGGGACCGGAAATCTTAGAAAATACTTAAAGCAGAGAGATCAGGATGAAACAGGATGGAAAGAATAAAAAAAGTCTAAAATATGTGACTCACATAACTGGACTGGATCCGCTCTCTTCGGTGGAGTTGGGGGGGAGGTAGTTCGGAAAAGATAGGTATTTGTAACTTACGAACGGGTGATCAGATCTTAATTAAATTTGATATTTAGAAGGATCTTGTGCTTTAAAACTCTTACTTTAAATTCCGACCAAATCCTGTGACATTGTGGGAGTTGGAGGGGGAAACCAGAATTCTTGGAAAACGTGAAAATTGAGGTATTTTTATCTTACGAATAGGTGATCGGATCTTAATGAAACTTGATATATAGAAGGATCTTATGTCTCAGAGGCTCCATTTTCTACTCAAATTAGATCCGGAGACGTAGGGAGTTGGAGGAGGGAAACCAAAATCTTGGAAAACGCTTAGAGTGGAGAGATTGGAATTAAACGTAATGGGAAGAATAAGCACAAGTTCTACATACGTGATTGACATTATTGAAACGGATCTGTTCTCTTTGGGGGAGCTGGGGGTTGTTAATTTGGAAAATTTAGAAAAATTGAGGTATTTTTAACTTAAGAACGGGTGACGGGATCTTAATGAAATTTGATATTTAGAAGGAACTCATGTCTCAGAGCTCATATTTAAAATCCTGACCAGATCTGTTGACATTGGGGAATTTGGAGGGGGAAACCAGAAATCTTGGAAAATGCTTATAAATTTCGTAGATACGTGACTGACGTAACCGGACTGGATATTTAGAAGGATCTTGCGCTTTAAAGCTCTAATTTTAAATTCCGACCAGATCCTGTGACATTTGGGGGAGTTGGAGTGGGAAACCAGAATTCTTGGAAGACGTGAAAATTGGGGTATTTTTATCTTACGAATAGGTGATCGGATCTTAATGAAATTTGATATTTAGAAGGAATTCATATCTCAGAGCACTTATTTCAACTCCCGACCGGATCTGTTGACATTGGGGGGATTTGGGGGGGGGGAATTGGAAATCTTGGAAAACGCTTAGAGTGGAGGAATCGGGATGAAGCTTGGTGGATAGAATAAGCAAATGTCGTAGATACATGATTGACGTAACCGTACTGGATTCGCTCTCTTTGGGTGAGTTGGGGGGGGCGAGGAGTTCAGTGCTTTAATGAGTTTGGTGCTTCTGGACGTGCTAGGACGATGAAAATTGGTTAGTGTAAAGATCTAAGTATTAAGAAGGGGACGAACCCATTCATATACGTAATAATGTGTGTTTATTTTAAAATGAACATACCCCTCCCCCATAATACTGTTATGACTCGTAAAACATCAATAATGCATAATAAATATTTTTTAAGGCTTTTTGAAAGTTGAAAGAACAATAATGACTGGTACCAATCTATCAAGCGAATACAAAAAAAAAAAAAAAGTGATTATAATATTCACAAAACTTTTTTTGTTAAAATTGCGCCATTCAATTTTTTATTATTATTATTCTAGGGCCGGACGTTGGGAGCAGAGAAGATTGTTTTAGGTGGTGAGACGTGTGACTACGCCCTGCATGAAGCAGAATGGTCCCGTGGAATGCGAAATAAAAAATTTATCAGTGCCCCGGTCCTCAACAAGTGGTTGGTCATCTATCCAGTAAGTATAAATTTGTTTATATTTATTTGATTTTTTTTATGGTGTCAACTACAGTGACACCAGCTAATGGTTTCTCTAATCCAGAGCAAGAATGAACTCTTTCTGAAAAGCTTCTATTCTGCACTCTTATTTTCGAGCATTGATTAAATTTGCTGAGCAAACTTTGTTTGTGCAAGCTAATGAGCACACTAATCTTTCTTTCAAAACACGGAAACATTTTCTATTTTCCAAACTGGAATGTATTAATGAAAACCTGCCTCAGATTCTGATGTCTGTGTTTTGTGTTCCCCAAAATAGGTCTGGCCCCAGTGAGCTGGTCACTTTTGTGTTTCTTGTTGCTGAACTACATCACAAGATCTCTTCACAAAAATTGTGTTCAATAAAACTTTAGAAATTTTTCAGTGGCGCTGTAAAAACACATTTTGGTATGTAAACCGGGGAATATTAAAGAGGGAAATAGTCGGTGGAAATAGTCGGAGAAGGAATAAGGAATAGAAGGAATAAGAAAAATCTTGGGAAGATTCCACTAAATTTCAAAAAAACTTCACTACTGCCCTTATCCAAATTAATGCTGTCAATGGCTCCCTGTGCCTTTTCTTTATTTTATACTGTTGTTTGAAGAAAAAGGTAAGAGATCTATGCTTTGGGTTTATTCACACTCTTTAGGTGCAGTATCTGTATAAGATTTTTTCCAAGGGATCAATTCGTAATTCACCTATACGATTTACAATGCCCAATAAAGTTTCTCTGACCTGCGTTCAATTATTACCTTTGACTTCCTCTAGATTTGTTTTTGTCTGGATGTTTTAAGTTCAAACTTAGGTCATAAGTCAGATTTTTAAATAGAAAGTCTGTTTCCTTTTGTTTTCAAAAGATTAATTCATACATATACGTTTACAATAGTATATAGCAGAGATTCTAGTCTGTGCCTTATATATTAACGTGATTAGATTTTATTTAAATACAAATTTGCCTTTCGTATTTCTCTTTGTTTTGTTGCATTTGTGTTTTTTTTTCATGCGTTGTTTAAGCTTCATATAAAGCTTAACTGAAGCTAGATTTTTAACCCATTTCTGATATTTGGAACCAAATTTAACCTAATCTAACTTAACCTAAACTAAACTAACATAATCTAAACTACCTTTAACTTTTATCATCATAGCTTGCATAAGACTGAAAAAGCTGACTCACAAAGATAATTGAATCAAACTATAGAAAAAGGAATTTCGAACATTCACCGGTGAATGTCGACATTAGCTAGATTTCAGACATGTTGGTGTGGCGCTTCGCGCTACACCAACACCTAGTTGGTGGGGGTGCTTCGTGCCCCCCCCCCACAGACCCCCATGCGCGTATGTCGTTACGCGCCATATTAGTTACACGCCATTGTAGTTGTGTCCCTGTATATATATATATATATATATATATATATATATATATATATATATATATATATATATATATATATATATATATATATATGTGTGTGTTTAATTACGTAAAACTTGCGAATATACAATATTCTTCGCTTTCCCATTGTCTGTGCATATAAATAGATTGTCAGGTTTATCGACTCTTGAACATGCAACATATAATTGTCCATGAGAAAAACAATCCGTATTCAGATCTATGCTGCATTTTTCTAATGATTGCTCTTGAGCTTTGTTGATGGTGATTGCTAATCAAACATTCCCTCTCTCCCCGTCGTCATTTCTATATCCCCCCTGTGCCCCCCGGCGTCCCCGTTGTAGTTGTGTCTCTGTCGTTATTTATATTCCCTGTGTCCCGGTCGTCATATGTGTCCCGGTGTCCCAGTCTGTAATTTCTCTTTGAGTGTCCCGGTCATCATTTCTATTCCCTGTGTCTCGGTCGTAATTTGTGTCCCAGTGACCCAGTCTTTAGCGTTATCTTATAATGACGGCATGTACAAAGCCTAATATACTTATAATGACGTCATATAAAAACCCACAAACAAACAAACATGCATACATACAATATATATATATATATATATATATATATATATATATATATATATATATATATATATATATATATATATATATATATATATATAGTTTCTTTTTTAGTTTTTTTCTCTTCTTAGTTTTGTCTTTTTTAGTTTTTCTTTTTTTTTAGTATCTTCTTTTTATTAATTTGTTTTCTTTTTCAGTTTTTTCTTCTTTTTTTTCTTTTTTAGTTTTTCTTTTTTTGGTTTTTCTTTTTTGTTTTTTTCGTTTTTAGTTTTTTTTTGTTTTTTAGTTTTCCTTTTTTTTTTTTCTTTTTCAGTCTCTTTTTAGTTTTGTAGCTTTATTAGTTTTTTTTAGCTTTTTTTCTTTTTAGTTTTTTACCTTATATATTTTTTTTCTTTTTTTAGTTTTTTCCTTTTAGGTTTTTCTATTTTTTAGTTTTGTAGCTTTTTTAGTTTTTTTAGCTTTTTTTCTTTTTTGTTTTTTACCTTTATTCTTTTTCTTGTTTTTAGTTTTTATGGCACTTAGTATTAACCAAGTGACATATAGCAATCGCCAATTCTGTCGGTCTGTCTGTCTGTTGGTCTGTCGGTCCCGGTTTTGCTACTTTAGGCACTTCCAGGTAAGCTAGGACGATGAAATTTGGCAAGCGTATCAGGGACCGGACCAGATTAAATTAGAAATAGTCGTTTTCCCAAGTTGACCATCTTGAGGGGAGTGGGGGGCCGGTTAATTCGCAAAAAATAGAAAAAATTAAGTATTTTAAACTTATGAGCGGGTGATTAGATCTTAATGAAATTTGATGTTTGGAATGATATTGTGTATCAGAGCTCTTATTCTAAATCCCGACCGGATCTGATGACATAGGGGGAGTTGGAGGGGGGAACCTAAAGTCCCGGTTTTGCTACTTTAGGCACTTCCAGGTAAGCTAGGACAATGAAATTTGGCAAGTGTATCAGGGACCGGACCAGATTAAATTAGAAATAGTCATTTTCCCTATTTGACCATCTGGGGGGGGGAGTGGGGGGCCGGTTAATTCGGAAAAAATAGAAAAAATGAAGTATTTTTACCTTATAAGCGGGTGATTGGATCTTAATGAAATTTGATGTTTGGAATCATATTGTGTATCAGAGCTCTTATTTTAAATCCCGAACGGATCTGATGACATTGGGGGGAATTGGAGGGGGGAAACCTAAAATCTTGGAAAACACTTAGAGTGGAGGGATCGGGATAGAACTTGATGGGAAAAATAAGCGCAAGTCCCAGATACATGATTGACATAATCGGAACTGATTTGCTCTCTTTGGGATAGTTGGGGAGGGGGAGTAATTCTTAAAAATTAGAAAAAATGAGGTATTTTCAACTTATGAACGGGTGATCGGATCTAAATGAAATTTGATGATTAGAAGGAAATCCTGTCTTAGAGCTCTTATTTTAAATCCCGACTGCATCTGGTGACGGGGGTGGGGAGTTGGGAGGGGGGAAACCTAAAACTTGGAAAACACATAGAGTGGAGGGATCGGGATGAAACATGGTGGGAACAAATAATCACAAGTCCTAGATAGATGATTAACATAAACGGAACGGATACGCTCTCTTTGGGGTAGTTGGGGGGGGGGGTATTTCTGAAAAATAAAAAAAAATGAGGTATTTTTAACTTACGAACGGGTGATCGGATCTCTATGAAATTTGATATTTAGAAGGATATCGTGGCTCAGAGCTCTTATTTTAAACCCGACCGGTTCTGGTGACATTCGGGGGGAGTTGGGAGGGGGAAACCTAAAAATTGGAAAACACTTAGAGTGGAGGGATGTGGATGAAACTTAGTGGAAAAAATAATCACGATTCCTAGATACATGATTGACATAACCAGAACGGATCTGCTCACTTTGGGGTAGTTGGGGGGGGGTTAATTCTGAAAAATTAGAAAAAATGAGGTCTTTTTAACTTACAAACGGGTGATTGGATCTCCATGAAATTTGATATTTAGAAGGATATGGTGTCTCAAAGCTCTTATTTTAAATCCTGACCGGATCTGGTGACATTGGGGGAAGTTTGGGGTGGGGATACCTAAAATGATGGAAAACGCTTAGATTGGAGGAATTGGGATGAAACTTGGTTGGAAAAATAAACAGAAGTCTTCTATACGTGATTTACATAATTGGAACGGATCCGCTCAATTGCAGGGGGGGGGGGGGTAATTCTGAAAAATAAGAAAAATGACGTATTCTTAACTTACGAAGGAGTGATCGGATCTTCATGAAACTTCATATTTAGAAGGACCTCGTAACTCCGATATCTTATTTTAAATCTCAACCGGATCAAGCGTAATTGGGGGGGGGCAGTTGGGGGGACCGGAAATCTTAGAAAATACTTAAAGCGGTGAGATCAGGATGAAACTGGATGGGAAGAATAGAAGCCTGTCTAAGATACGTGACTGACATAGCTGGACCGGATCTGCTCTCTTTGGTGGAATTGGGGGGGGAGGGGTAATTTTGAAAATTGAGGTATTTGTAACTTACGAAAGAGTGACCAGATGTAAATGAAATTTGATATTTAGAAGGATCTTGTGCTTTAAAGTTCTAATTTCAAATTCCGACCAGATCCTGTGACATTCGGGGGAGTTGGAGGGGGGAACCGGAATTCTTGGAAAACATGAAAATTGGAGTATTTATATCTTACGAATAGATGATCGGATCGTAATGAAATTTGATTTTTAGAAGGAATTCATGTCTCAGAGCTCTTATTTCAAATCTCGACCAGATCTTTTGACATTGTGGGGATTTGGAGGGGGAAATCTTGGAAAAACACTTGGAGTGTAGGAATCGGGATGAAGCTTGGTGGATAGAATAGACACATGTCCTTGATACGTGATTGACAGAATCGTACTGGATTCGCTCTCTTTGGGGGAGTTTGGGGGAGGGGTTCTGTGATTTGGCGAGTTCGATGCTTCTGGACGTGCTAGGGCGATGAAAATTGGTAGGCGTGTCAGGGAGCTGCACAATTTGAATTGATAAAGTCGTTTTCCCAGATTCGACCATCTGGGGGGCAAAAGGGAGAGGAAAAATTAGAAAAAATTAGGTATTTATAACTTACGAGTGGGTGATAGGATCTTAATGAATTTTGATATTTAGAAGGACTTTGTGACTCAGAGCTCTTATTTTAAATCTTATCCGGTATTAAGCCTCTTATTTTCCTTTTTAAATCAATCTATTGATTCATAGAATTTTGTTAGAGCTCATACCATATGATCTCTAGGCTCTTAGCTCTTCTCGCCTCGTCACAAGTGCCATATGAGCTCTTAGCTCTTGTTATCGCTTAATTTTTCGTAAGGGGTTAAGATCCTTCTGCAGGTGCAAATTATATGGTGTTTTGACTCTCTAATATCTTAGGAATGGTATTACGACTATTTTATCCAACCTTTGGTGTAAAAAAAAGGAAAAGTTCTTAGTCCCTTGCTAAATATATGAATTAATTACGGAGCACTTGTTAATAAAAAGCTCTAACCTTTTTCCAGAGATTTTGGAGTTAAATGATGAGACCTTTTTAGAAGAGATGGGTAATTGATCTAGCGTATGACCTATTATTAGCACCTGAAATCAATGCCAAGAAATTTGCAAGCAACGTTCTCTTTTAAATTCATTGCACTTTGTGAAGAGACTTCATTTCAAAAACAAAATCTGAAGGTGTTTTTCTGAATTTTCTTATTTATTGAAACACTGATGAAGGGGCTAATAATATTTTCAATATATGCTGTAGCTCTGAGTAAGTCTTTTGCAAATTTAAATAAATATATCTAGCTAAATCAGCGTTCAAGGGGTTTTGCTAATAGCTGTTTTGAACTATTTACGGATGGCGGTGGCAAAGAGGGTTTTTAATCTTTATGTTTGCTGCCTAAGCTTTTATAATGAAAATGAATTCTTTATTTAAATTTTCCTATTTGAGTGACGAGAAGGTTTTATTATGAAAAAAGGGTTTGTTCAGAATATATGTTTTTTTCAATCATAAAACGAATTAAACAGGAATCCTACCCTTTAACTTGCAACAGGGTCTATCGGACGACAAGCATAAAAAAGCAACTGCGCGTTATGGTCTTTTGTCGAGCTGGAGAAAAAAAATATTCTGCTCCATTTCCTCAGACAGGAGCCTCAAAGTCCACTAATCCCCATCCTCCAAAAAGAATAAAAATTAATAAATGAATGCTATCTTTTTTATTCTATGATGCATGCATAGCCAATGAAGTATATATAGTAATGTGGCAAACCAAGAAAAAGAAATTTTGAAACAAAAGCGATTCATGATACCAGTTCTGATTTTTCACGCTTAACTAATGCTCTGGCTTTAATTAATGGATGTCTGCCAAACTAGACATTTCAAGACCACGTCTTTACTTCAGATTTTTATGGCACTTGGTATTAACCAAGTGACATATAGCAATCGCCAAGTCTTTCGGTCTGTCTGTCGGTCCCGGTTTTGCTACTTTAGGCACTTCCAGGTAAGCTAGGACGATGAAATTTGGCAAGCGTATCAGGGACCGGACCAGATTAAATTGGAAATTTAATTGACCATCTGGGGGGGGGGGGAGTGGGGGGCTGGTTAATTCGCAAAAAAACAGAAAAAATGAAGTATTTTTAACTTATGAGCGGGTGATTGGATCTTAATGAAATTTGATGTTTGGAATGATATTGTGTCTCAGAGCTCTTATTTTGAATCCCGACCGGATCTGATGACATTGGCGGCAGTTGGAGGGGGGAAACCCCTCCAACCCCTCCACTCTCTTTACTGCTTCTACTATGAAGAACTCACCGCAGCACCAAGCCACTGGAGTCCAACACAGCTACGCACGCTCCTCTATCCCAATTTATTCAGAGCCTCCCTCTTTACACCCTCCCAGGAAGTTTCTATTCCCTTTAAATCTTTCTTTATGACATCCTCCCACCTCAACTGCGGACAGCCTGCTTTCTGTTTAGCCCTAGACAGTTGGCTGAAAAGGACATTTTTTGGTAATCTGTCATCCTTTATCCGCATATTGTGCCCCAGCTATATCTACCTTTCTCTCATTACAGCCCTACAAAGCGGTATTTACCTACGATATTTGCACCACCTACTGTTTGAAATACGGTCTGTCAGAGGGTTTCATTACTTTATTTATAATGATTTATTTACGTTTTAAGCATGACTTTTTTTTCACTACTTCTGCTCCCCTTTGGTTTAAATTTGTTCTGTACTTATTTTAAAAAATTTCTTTCGTTGAAACAGCTTCTGTTTGTTAAGTTAAAAGAATTAATTTCTGTAAGTTTTGTTGATATTTTTTTTATTGATGAATAAAAGCAAAAAGATGTTGGGGTGCTCTTCATATTCTGGACAAAATTTTGCTAGGAATTCTAAAAATAGCCATATTATAGAACTACAAATGGTTGGGTACGGCTACTAGTATTTTAAAAAATGTGAACAATTTTGGGAATTTTTTGGGGGGGAAGCTGTTCCGTCGTATCTACTGTTACAACCTTTGATATAGACGAATAATGATCAAACACTTCGTTGTAGGAATTTTTGTGTGTGTGTTATATTTTGCTTTAATAGCTTGTTTGTTTACATTTATGCATTTTGAGCTAGTATATTAGCTAATATAGTTCCAATTTGTTGCAAAAAAAAGAAAGAAAAGGAGATGAAGAATCCCTTACAAGATTTGTTTCAGTTGCAATTCCCTTGGTTCTGAAACTTTTATTGAGGTGTCTTCACGGCCTGAAATTTTAATGAGATCAAAAAAAGATCACACTAAGAATATAACACACTAATAACACACTCTTTCAAACTAAGAATCAATACAACCATATTTTTTTTTAACATTCTTTGTCGCTGATGAGCTCCCTTCGGTCAACAAATCAAAATTTAGTATCTACTTGTCCTTTCCGTCCAATATTCCCTCACAGTTTCAGCTAGGTTACTTAAGGCGTTAATCTATACCATTAACCGTATATGAACTATTGAAGAGGTCTCATTCTGATATCCGGGATACAGATAGTGTCATTTGATTTAGCTCAACATCACCTTCAATATTTACAGAAAGTTTCAAATATCTTAGCCGTTCCTGCCGTATTGCAGATGAACCATTTTGACACCCTGGATGCATACAGTTCACCGATTTAGTTAAATATCCCCATCGGCATTCCCTCAAGACAGAGTGTTTTTTGATTTAGTTTAACATTTCTCTCAACTTTCGGTGAAAGTTCCCACTTAATACTCTTAAATGTTCCCGAGTTATTGCATATATGCCATATTGACATTCATAATGCACTTAATGTCTCCTGAATTAATTCAATATACCTCTCGATATTCACTCGAAATTTTTACTTAATACTGTTAGTTGTTCCTGAAATATTATAAATGCGCCCTTTTTTTACCTTTATGTTCACAGTTGCTTTTGACTTTGTTGTACAATGATTGTTTATTCCCTGAAAGTTTCTACTGTGGTCCATGGAACTTCCTGAGATACTGTCAGTATGTCTTTTTGGCACCCTTGATGCACATAGTGCGTTTTGATTTTGATCAGTACCATCTGTACAACTATCTGAAAGTCGCCTTAATACCCTAAGAAGTTGCTGAGATAGTTTTGATATGCCCTTTTTTCAACCTGAATGCAGGTAGTATCTTATCGTTGAATTCAATTTGCTCTCTGATCATTCCTTGAAAGTTAAACTTGATATCAAAAGCTGTTGGTGACATGTTGCGGATACTGTCTTTTGACAATTTGTTCGGGATTTATCTCAACATGCACCGAAGGTTTCAGCTTTATACTTTAAGCAATTCTTGTTTTATTATAGGTTCATCATTTTGACGAAATGGATGCACATAGTGTCTTTCGATTTAGTTTAGAATCATCCCCCAGCATCCTCTGAAAGCGTCTACTAAATACTCTTAGCCGCTCTTGATATTTTGCAGACGCGCCCTTTCGACTACTTGTCGTGTATATAGTATACTTTGATTTTGTTCGACACCCTCCTCACCAATGATTGAAGGTTTCAACTTAATACCCTTAGAAATTACTAAGATATTGGAGATGTGCTCTTTTGACTACCTGGATGCACATATATTCTTATGATTCAGTTCGATTTTCTTCTCAACCTTCTCCTAAACTTAAAACCCCTAGCTGCTCAGTTATTGTATACTAGCCATTTTGACAATCATGATATTAGTCTACTTTTATGTTAAATTCCTGGTCTGACATGTTGAGAGCCAAAATAATTGGACAATATCAACGCGGTAGCTCCCAAAAATGTTTGGGACAGCACTGCAACGCAACTGTGACCATGACTTGGGTCTCATTCGGAACCGGTTTTAGACTGATTGGAAACCAGTAACATCTGGATTGCCTCGTGGGTTGGACCTAACTTCCTCAAGGCCATGGTCACACAACAGTTGCATGCGCAATCAGTTAGCAATTCTAGTCTCAAAACAGTTGCCCCGTGGCCGCTGGACCTTAGTCGCTCCTGAGCCGTTCTTGATAATGCAAATGCGTCTTTCTTACGACCTTGTTACACGTAGTACACCTTCCTGACTCTCATACAGTTCACCACCCTTCTCACCATCCCCCAAGACCTGACTCAATTGGATTTCAAAGGATTTCAATAAAAGGGCTACCAGAATTGATAATAAGTATACATTTTTAAATCACACCTTATCTACCCATGAAAGTTTTTGCCCAGAAAATTTCTTTTCCGCCAAAAACTAATCCATGCTACCCCCGCCCCTCCTTAGGTAGTGCTCATTTTCACATTTAGCATTTATCTTGTATTGACTAATTCAGTTTTAAGGAACACATTTGTATCTGTGCTTTTCCTTTATCACAAAATGTTCCAGGAACGTCTAAAAGGATTTGTTAATAGCAAGCATAATTACATGTGAAGAAAAAAGGTCTTGACCAGACATCGCAACAATCTTGAGGTTTTCGCTCTTGTAATGTATTTAGCCAGTCTTCAAAATCTATCCTTCTATCCGTCTATTGTCTGCAAATGATTGACTTTTCTTTTCTTTTCTAGATAATGAAGTAGCTGGGCAGTAAATTTCGGAACTCTCTCTGTATAAGCCTGTTCTCTGTTGCATTCGTCTTTTTGTGTATAGACGCTAATTTTTACATAAAAAGACAGTGCAGCAGAACTGGTTTCTTATAATTTTAAAGTTTAAATAAAAAAAAACGCGGGTTCTAAACCTCAAGTTAAATAGAATCTCAGTAAAATTAGCGTATATTTTTTTTGCTCCCCTTTTTATATTTTACTAAAAAAATAGAACCCTCAAAAATTTTTTAATCAATTTTGCTTCAATTTTTTGCTCATCCTTCACCTAACGAATTTACTGCTCATTGAAGCTGTGCAATTATGTGGCCTCTGCTCCTGCCAAAGAACCTCTTCCTGACTCAACATACAACAACATTTTTTTATTTTATATTTTAATATAAATTTAATCAATAAAATATTGTTTCTTTGTATTCTTGCAAACTGCTTGTTGTTCTTAGAGCTAGGGATAGTTCATAGGGACGGAGTACAAGATAGAGAAAATTAAAATAAATACATAACTATGTTTATAAAAACAATTTATGAAGAGCACTTACTATACACGAACAACTATTGTATACTTTCAACTTTAAGCATCCCCTTTTAAGAAGGGGATGCCATGAAGGAAAAGTGATATTGTGGTTATGTTTCAAAAACAGTTTCGACAGACCTATTTTGGGCCCGCCATTTTATATTTGCGGATTAATGCTAAACTTAAAAAATGTAGCAAGGACTTTTTTATATATAGAGTGAACCTGATAAAAGTAGGAAAGGGGATCTTGCTTGTCCAAAAAACCCAATGCCAGGGTTTACTGTATCTATATGCTTACTAATGGCGAAGTAATAATAATCATAAAATGACTAAAATAATTCATTCTTTCAAATATATTGACCATCGGGTAAAGAATAATTTCAATAGAAAATATATTGCGTATTCATTGAAGAGGCAATGCTACTAATTGTTTTGGGGAGTTAAGTGAGGGTTGCACAACCCATATTAATGGCCTTTTCCGTTTCTTTTTGTGCTGGATTTCTTCATTCAATTTAGTCTGTTTGGTTTAAGATTGTTAACTTAGAGGATTCGACATATGGCCGCTCTGATCTCTAAAATTGTGTCTTTTCTTTCGCGAAAATGCATCGTTTTCATGCATTGAATTTTTAAATCAAATAACAGTGTATACAGTACTTTTGCGTTGACGATAGCTTCTGGTCTATGGATGAGCATCCTAACCCCAAAAAACCTTTGGGCGTTTTCATGAGTATCTAGGCTTGTCTGAGAAGCCTAGAGGAAACTTTTAAGAACCTAATAAAATTACTGAAGAAGAATTTTTATCGTCCTTAAAAAGAACTATGCAGTAAGGTCGTGGAAATATGGCATATATTTTATGGCATAATAAATATGGCATATACTTTTGACTGTGGGGGAGACCTGCACTTAACCCTTTCGGTCTCTAAAACTCATGAAAATTTGGTTATAATAGATTTTGAGTTGATTGTAAATCGAAAGTAACTCTAGAACAAAAGAGGTTTTAGCATTAAGCGTTAATTATTTAAAGCATAAGTGCAACAGCATTTTTCATAAGCCTGCTCTTTGGGAAACAAGTTCTTTCTGCTGTTGTAATTGATAACAATTTTTTTGCCGATTCGAGATATAAGACTCAACCCCTTTTCATAGATTGTTGGCAACAGTAGTATTTTTTTAGTAATGACTTTAGTGCAATCAGGCTGTCTAAACATAGGAATTAACTATCCCTTGTGAGGTGTTTCTTTACCTACCGTAACGGTGATACTAGTATGTAGCTAGTAAGAATAGTGGGTACTCAGAAGAATATCCATTGACACCCTGTTATATCTCTAGAAGCCGTATTATTAATCGTTTGGAGGAGTATAAATAGCTTTCTATGAGCTCTGCAGAACACGGGCATTCAATTTTGGGAACAAGCTTTGTGTAAAATTTGCAGAGAGGTATAATTGAGATGGATGGCATTGTGTCCAGAGAAGGTATAATTTCACCATGCTTTCTTGCCCAGAAGGAACAAACCCATTCGAGAATATCTACCGCGTGAATAGATGGTGAAAATATATTTTTGAGGAGATGGAATTAATCAATTTTCTTTTTAGCTTTACCTCCAAAGATGAAACCAGGGTGTTGCAAGATCTTTGACTGACTAACTGATTTTTGTGTATGTTCTCTCTGTCTTTGATTTTTGGAAACTGACCCTCTTGGCAAAAGATCACTTTTCTGTCTCCACAAGATATACCTGTGGGTACCGGGAAACCTAGGTTGTGTCTCCATTTCTAAGGACATTTGTCAGTATCAGTAAAAAAGTGTAGAGAATTCTTTACCTCAAAACAGCGTCGATCTGAAAACACTGTCAATTAGTGCAATCTGTTTTAATGTATTGCACCTTGCATATGGTAAAGCCCTGCTTGTCCATAAATGTGGTCATGATAAAAGTTGAAAAAATCAAAAAGAAAGTGTTCTCCACTAATATTTAATATTTGCACCATAATGCATTTTAAATTACATAAGCCGATTTTTTTTCTGTTGACAAGATTATTACCTGCCCTTTAAATAAAAATGGTTAATGGCCTCTTTTGAATTATATTATTGAAAACAGGAAGTTTTGCATAAAAAGCAAAAAGTTCAAACCAAACGAGAACCAAAAAGTAAAATCCAAAAGATTTTGCATAAACTCTTAGTTTGAGCAAAATAATTTTGATAAATCAAGCAGAAATCCATAAGAGAAGGGAACTTAAAATGAAGAAAAATGAAGAGAGTGAATGAAAGCAAGCTTAGAATGAACGTAAGTTGCCGTAAGTAAGGGTGGTGATGTCTAGTGCGGGCTAATCAACCAGAAACTTCAAAAATCCTCAGAAAAACCGGTAATTTAAGGCATTACTTAAAGTTTATTTTAGCTCTTTGGATGCAAGTTTCGAGTAGGGACTATAAGAATGATTGATAAAACCGAGCAGATTAAATACGATTTTACGTTTTATTCTGACACAATCTTCCTATATTAGCTGTCTTACAAAACAAAATTGAGTCTTAGTCAGTATGGATATATACACTGTCTGTGTCAACTAGAATTTCCCTGTGGACATTGAGATTGGCAAAGCCATTTATCCTACTTTCAGACGTCAGGTTTCTTAGGTATGTCTTGATTCTCCGAAGTGTAAAAGGAGCGCTCTCTTGTGCTGGTCGATACAGGTATAGTGATTAAAATATTAAGTAAGATATGGATGTTCGGAGAGATTGCTTTGCCACAAATATTTAGAAAATCAGTTGCATTGACATGGTGTGCCTTGTTCTGTTAGAGAAATTTTTACCAAATTTTTCTTTCCATCATCAAACGTTTAAGGTGTTTTTTTCCAAATCTTCTACATAAATTTCGATCAACTTCAAAAATGGCTCTTTCATCTCTTTGCTTTCTTCACTATTCTGTGGATAAGTGTGAAGCAAACAGTGAAACCCTTTTAAAATATTCTTGTGCTTTAAGAGACGTTCTTCTATAAAGTTTTATACTTTCAATCCAGAAGATGAATAAGTTAATTCTTTAAAATTGTTCTGTGCTTTCGGCTGAGACATTTCTTCTGTGTATCTGCCTGTCTACAATCCTTGTAACACTAATTGTAGTTCCATTCTATTTGGCCAAATTTCCATTCAATTTGGCCAAAGAAAATAAAATCAGTGAAAAATAGAATGTTAAACTTTATTTTCCCGTGGGGGGAGGGAAGGTGTCAGCACGCCATAAGTTGAACACCTTACGAATCGTGCATGTTGTTTCAATATCTCTGGCGGGGTGTCCATATTGCTGATGGACGGGTTCTCTTTAGTAACAAAGGTAGTGAGAGCCAATTCAAGTTTTGTTCCACTTTCTTTTTGTAGCTCTTTAATGTTAACAATGCTTGATATAGCAACAGGGCTCTTGACTGATACCTAGTGCTTTGCTCAATCTTTGACAAATTTTTTAAGGCCTACTACCGCTCTATCTTGATAGGTCCATAGAACTTGCTTGCTTGCTTTTTTTTTTTTTTTTTTTTTACTGAACTAAGTATTTACAGTATACATTACAATATAATACTCTTCTGATCTTGTCAAGTGCCTGACAAAAGGCTCTTTAGAAGGGCAGTCCAGTAGACGTGAAACAAATATACCCTCATTCAAAATTTGTTTCAATCCAAATTTCAATTTTCAACCCATCAACTAACAGTGGTCCCCCATTTACCTAAAAAAATTCACATAATACCAATCTATTAGCTTTATACAAGTTCATAATTTTTCCTTTTTCCATTTCAAACACCATAATTAGTTAAGGCCTTTTCATTGTAGTTGCCCTGAAAAATTAAAAAAGTACACCAGCTTTGCCTGAAAAACTTTATTAAAGACACGGCTGAATGTGAAAATTGCCTTTGCTTTTGAAATTTATTCTGCTTTTCAACTGGCTGCAAACTACAACGTTTTCTTATATTTTCTCATGCTGTCGATAAATGAGTTTCTTAAATTGAAATTGCTGGAACTCAAATAAGGAGAAATAATATGTAAAAATATCGTACAGATATGTAAGTTTCTGAGCCGTCTCTATTTGACAATACGGAAGAATAAGGACACGGAAAAAAAACGAAGCTATCCACAGCAAAAAAGAAAATAATAATTTTGCAAAACAAAAATCTTATTTGAGCCATGATTTCAATGAGGCTTTTTCAGGAAGACTTCGCGCTTCTGATTTTTTTTTTTTTTTTTTTTTTTTTTTTCTTAGCAACTAAGCGGATTTGAAATTTGTTTCCACTCAACCAATTTTGCCTAGAAAAGCTATAATAAAGAAAGGTCAGTACTTGGAATTCTATTTTTTTTCTTTTGTTGTCCTGTTGCCTTGCATTGTCTTGCTTTGCCTGCTTGGTCTCCGAACTTATCTAAGAAAACGCTCTAGTATGTTACTTTAAAAATCTAACCCAAAATACTACTCGAACCTTATTATAAACTATATAGGATTAATCAAAATATAGCTCATGCTTTGTATACAAAATATTTTGTTGCTAAACTCCAATTCAGCTCAGGTTCGTTTTGATGGAAATTGGCATTAGGGCATTGTCAATAGTCCTTATCGAATTTACTTGTTATGGCACTTGGTATTAACCAAGTGACATATAGCTATCGCCAATTCTGTCGGTCTGTCGGTCCCGGTTTTGCTACTTTAGGCACTTCCAGGTAAGCTAGGACGATGAAATTTGGCAAGCGTATCAGAGACCAAACCAGATTAAATTGGAAATAGTCGTTTTCCCAATTTGACCATCTGGGGGGGGGGAGTGGGGGGCCGGTTAATTCGCAAAAAATAGAAAAAATTAAGTATTTTTAACTTATGAGTGGGTGATTGGATCTTAATGAAATTTGATGTTTGGAATGAAATTGTGTCTCAGAGCTCTTATTTTAAATCCCGACCGGATCTGATGACATTGGGGGGAGTTGGAGGGGGAAACCTAAAGTCCCGGTTTTGCTACTTTAGGCACTTTCAGGTAAGCTAGGACGATGAAATTTGACAAGCGTATCAGGGACCGGACCAGATTAAATTAGAAATAGTCGTTTTCCCGGTTTGACCATCTGGGGGGGGGGGAGTGGGGGCCGGTTAATTCGGAAAAAATAGAAAAAATTAAGTATTTTTAACTTATGAGTGGGTGATTGGATCTTAATGAAATTTGATGTTTGGAATGATATTGTGTCTCAGAGCTCTTATTTTAAATCCCGACCGGATCTGATGACATTGAGAGGAGTTGGAGGGGGGAAACCTAAAATCTTGGAAAACACTTAGAGTTGAGGGACCGGGATGAAACTTGATGGGAAAAATAAGCGCATTTCCCAGATACATGATTGGCATAATCGGAACTGATTCGCTCTCTTTGGGGTAGTTGGGGGGGGAGTAATTCTTAAAAATTAAAAAAAATTAGGTATTTTCAACTTACGAACGGGTGATCGGATCTCGATGAAATTTGATGTTTAGAAGGATATCGTGTCTTAGAGCTCTTATTTTAAATCCCGACGGGATCTGGTGACGGGGGCGGGGAGTTCGGAGGGGGAAACCTAAAACTAGGAAAACACTTAAAGTGGAGGGATCGGGATGAAACATGGTGGGAAAAATAAACACAAGTCCTAGATAGATGATTGACATAAACGGAACGGATCCACTCTCTTTGGGGTAGTTGGGGGGGGGGGTATTTCTGAAAAATTAAAACAAATTAGGTATTTTTAACTTACGAAGGGGTGATCGGATCTCAATGAAATTCGATATTTTGAAGGATATCGTGGTTCAGAGCACTTATTTTAAACCCAACCGGATCTGGTGACATTGGGGGGGAGTTGGGAGGGGGAAACCTAAAACTTGGAAAACACTTAGAGTGGAGGGATCGGGATGAAACTTGGTGAAAAAAAAAACACGAGTCCTAGATACATGATTGACATAACCAGAACGGATCCGCTCTCTTTGGGGTAGTTTGGGGGGGGTTAATTCTGAAAAATTAGAAAAAATGAGGTATTTTTAACTTACGAACGGTTGATTGGATCTCCATGAAATTTGATATTTAGAAGGATATCGCGTCTCAAAGCTCTTATTTTAAATTCTGACCGGATCTGGTGACATTAGGGGAAGTTTAGGGTGGGGAAACCTAAAATGATGGAAAACGCTTAGATTGGAGGGATTGGGATGAAACTTGGTTGGAAAAATAAGCAGAAGTCTTGCATACGTGATTTACATAATTGGAACGGATCTGCTCAATTGGGGGGGGGGTAATTCTGAAAAATAAGAAAAAACGACGTATTTTTAACTTACGAAGGAGTGATCGGATCTTCATGAAACTTCATATTTAGAAGGACCTCGTAACTCAGATATCTTATTGTAAATCTCAACCGGATCAAGCGTAATTGGGTGGGGGGCAGTTGGGGGGACCGGAAATCTTAGAAAATACTTAAAGCGGTGAGATCAGGATGAAACTGGATGGGAAGAATAGAAGCCTGCCTAAGATACGTGACTGACATAACTGGACCGGATCTGCTCTCTTTGGTGGAATTGGGGGGGGGGGGTAATTTTGAAAATTGAGGCATTTGTAACTTACGAAAGGGTGACCAGATCTTAATGAAATTTGATATTTAGAAGGATCTTGTGCTTTAAGTTCTAATTTCAAATTCCGACCAGATCCTGTGACATTCGGGGGAGTTGGAGGGGGAAACCGGAATTCTTGGAAAACATGAAAATTGGGGTATTTTTATCTTACAAATAGATGATCGGATCGTAATGAAATTTGATTTTTAGAAGGAATTCATGTCTCAGAGCTCTTATTTCAAATCTCGACCGGATCTTTTGACATTGGGGGGAGTTGGAGGGGGAAATCTTGGAAAAACACTTGGAGTAGAGGAATCCGGATGAAGCTTGGTGGATAGAATAAACAAATGTCCTTGATACGTGATTGACAGAACCGTACTGGATTCGCTCTCTTTGGGGGAGTTGGGGGAGGGGTTCAGTGATTTGGCAAGTTCGGTGCTTCTGGACGTGCTAGGGCGATGAAAATTGGTAGGCGTGTCAGGGAGCTGCACAATTTGACTTGATAAAGTCGTTTTCCCAGATTCGACCATCTGCGGGGCAAAAGGGAGAGGAAAAATTAGAAAAAATTAGGTATTTATAACTTACGAGTGGGTGATCGGATCTTAATGAATTTTGATAGTTAGAAGGACCTCTTATTTTCCTTTTTAAATCAATCTATTGATTCATAGAATTTTGTTAGAGCTCATACCATATGATCTCTTGGCTCTTAGCTCTTCTCGCCTCGTCACAAGTGCCATATGAGCTCTTAGCTCTTGTTTTCTTGGTCTTGTTGAGATATTGATTTGTCACCCTTTTGACAATATTCGTGATCGATGCTCGTTTTGATTTAGTTCAGCGTTCGTCTGAATGTTGGTTGAAGGCTTCAGCTTAATACCCTCTGCTTATAATATAGCAACAGTTGTAGTATGAGTAGTAAACATACTTAAAATGAACTAATAAACATCCTTCCGTGATCTTTCATCTGGAAAAAAAAGGCACATTTTTGTATATAGGAGTTAATTTTACAAGAGGGTTAATTTTCTAAGGTTCTTAACTTTTGATGTGTAATAATAGATATAAATTTTATTTTCATCCTATTATTTACTCTTTTAGTAATTACTAAATTAGTAATTTTTATTAATTACGCATTGTTGACACCTTGCCATAATTACTAGTTAAATGTTCTTTTTTGTCCCTCCAAGTAGGTATCCCTTCCATTTTCGTTGTGGTTGAAATTCTATGTCGTTGATTGAAATTGTGTCTGTAGTTGCTATTTTATCTGACTAAGGCTTGTAAGTCGTTTTTATTTTTAGTTAAACCGACATTTTTAGAGCAACAAAATAAAACAGAATATAAGAATAAAAGCGAGCACATCTTTATAGAGCGTAAAACGAAGGATGGCCAAAATGAACTTCTTTTCTAGGTTTAATTTAGAGCTAAGCAGTAATTCGTAACGAATTACTGCGTGAATTACGAATTCCTACTCGATTGTGGAGTCGAGATAATCTTTTATCCTGCTTTGCGAAAATTCTTTTATATTCTTTCACCGTCCAAGCGAGACTAACGACTTTTTTTTTTGCAGATCAACTGAACTCGTGCTATAAAAAAATCCACAGATTCTTAACGGAAAACTAGGAGTGCCGTGCAATGTACTCTTAAATGTTGCAAAAAAAAAGACCATTAAAAGAGGGTTTTTATAGATAGACTATATTATTAAAAAAAAATAATTTTTTTTTTAATTCTTACTTCATAATATGCAGAGTAATTGCAGTTAACACATTTTGTAGAACCTTTATCTTGACTTCTTTCACTGTTTTAAATTTAAAAAAAAAAAAAAAAAAAAAACACCGAAATAGTCGGTTTCACGCCATTTCTTATTCCTACCTCCAGCTATTGAGCATAAGCAAAACTTTGCTTTACAGCACGAGAGTTCCTGAACTTCACAGTCTCTTCGACTCCTGGGCACTCTTTAAAAAGCAAAACATTAAACTAAACGTTGAAATAGACTGCAATGCCTAGGAACTTACAAGTGGTGGCTTTTGCAGTAGCATTTTCCAATATTTTTGGTAGGGCATTGCACAAATCCTTGGAGACGGTTTTATCCAGATTAATCTCTAATTTTTCAAGAATGACCTGTGGTGACCCACACCACAACCGTCACCCTCAGTTCCTCGACAAGTTCAGCCTTTGCCCATCCCACACCCATCTTTACCTCCTGTTCCATTTGTATCACAATCACAACAGGCGGAACGAACAGGCGAATTCCAGATGGCGCTGAAGGTACTATAATAATATCAGAATTTGTCAATTTCATATGCTACCTTCCAATGTTTGATGTCTTAAAGGTTTATATGAAGCTTTAGTTAACACAAATGGGAGTGAAATTCTCTCCCCAAATGTCGATACGAAGAACCCTCAACATAAGTGCTGATAGTGAAGACCTCAAAAACTGTGCTATTTCAGTGTTTAGGACCTCCCCAATACGAGTCAAACCAAAATTTTGCAAGTATTCTAACCCCATAACCCCCTTGGATACAGCTTTGTTACGACTGTTTTTCTTTTACCTCGCTGATCATTAATAAACAAAACTGAGATAACGTTTTTTTCCTCTCACTCGTTGTCAAGGAGTAGACCTCCAAAGGAATTCTAGCAGAAAAAAAAACACTTGTGGTCCTAATTCTGCCATTTACATTTCCATTTTTAGTTTATTTTGCCGGATCCTTTTAAATTTAAGTCTTTAAATTTACTTCGTTACAACACTGTTCCTTTAAACTAGCTATAGCATTATCTAAGCTTTCGACTAATCATCAAGCGTTATGAGCCTGATAAAACTTACATAATTTTAGAAAAAAAGAGGAAAACACCTCCAAAATACAGAATAAGCTCGCTGAAAATTACATCATAAAATTCAGCAGATTAACCAGTTCGTGGTAACGAACTCAGTGAGGAGTGACTCGGCTAAATATGAAGCAAAACTAAAAAATGAAATTTTGATATTAATAGATACATCAAAAGAATCGTATTTTTATGTTGATTTTAAATATATAAGTTGCTTTACTTTTAGTTAGATTCAGCGTATAAGAGAAACATACTGCAGAAGTTTAAAGCTCCTATCGGAAAAATAATGTGGAATTTTCCACATGCCGTTATCTGGTATATTATCCTTATTCGAGCTGATATTTATTTTTTAGACTGGCTGAAATAAGGAGAAAAAATAAAAAAAGATAAGAAGGCTGAAGAATGTACTAGAATTACCAGCCAAAAAATACGGATGAGAATTTCCATGAAGAGGGCGCTGGATTTCCCAGCCTTATTTAAAAAGCGATCAGAAATTAAATATAAAAAAAACAAGTTTTTTCAACTGAACGAAAGGAGCAGCATCAGAAGTTAAAACGAATAGAAATTATTACATATGCGGGGGTTCACGCCCTCGTCAATATTTCGCTCTTTACACTAAAGTATTTTTCGTAGTTTCAAAAGAGCTATTTATTCTAATTAAACGGCTTTTGGAATTCAGGAGGTATTCTTAAAGAATTGGAGCAAAATTTGAACTTTAGCGTAAAGAGTGGGGTATTGACGAGGGGGAAAACCCCTCATATTACGTATATGAAGAGTTTTTCCCCTTTTCAGTACGTCGCTCTTTACAGTCAAGTTGGAATTTTTTAAATAATGGCTAATATAAACAATTATCTGTTTGTGTTATTTTTCGGCCAAACTTAGCCTTTAATATTATCTTAAACAGATTCCTAACTATGATTTTTATGTGATAATAAACCTAAGATATTGTATGTTTTTGGTTTGTGGTTTCGTATTAAATAAAAAAAAAGTTTTTCCAACTGAAAGTAAGGAACAACACTAAACTTAAAACGAACAAAAATCATTAAGTATATGAGGGGGTTGTCCCTTTCTCAGTACCTCTCTCCTTACATTCACTAATGTCTGACTTTTTATTCCAATTTTTAAGAGTGACTCCAGACACAAAAGGATTGTTTAATTAGAATAATAAGCTTTTTACAAATTCGCGACCATTTTAGCGTAAATAGCGAGGTGCTGAGGAGGGGGCAACTTTCTCATATACGTAATAACAACCAAAAGAAAAATCTGAGAAAATTGCGGTTCAAACAGTTCGCGGTAACGAACTGTAAGTAAGGTGCGACTCGGCTCAATTGTAACCAAAACTCTAAAAAACGGTTTTTAAAAAAGGGATTTTGAAACAAATAGATTTATGAAGAGAATCGGCTTTTAAGCTGATATGAAATATATAAATTTCAATAGTTTACTCTTACCCATCAAAGGTTACAAGCCATAGAAAATGTTCCTGATTTTTGAAAAAAGGAGGAAACACCCCCTAAAAGTCAATTAAACTTAATAAAAATCCCAAAATCAGAATCAACGTGTCAGAAAACCCTACTGCATACGTTTCAAGGTCCTATCTTCAAAAATGTGGAATTTTGTATTTTTTTTTGCCAGAAGAAAGATCACGGATGCATTTGTTTTTCACCCGTGGGTAATCGAATCAACTCAGTGGTCCTAGAATATCAGAAGAAGGCTCATTTAAACTGAAATTAAAAGTTCTAGAGTCCTTTTTAAGTGACCAAAAAAGTCGGAGGGTAACTAAGATATTTACCCCGCCCCTTTTTCCCCAAAATCGTCCGACCACAATTTAAGCCATTTTGTTCATCATAGATGAAAGACCCAATAAATATACCTTTGGGTATCACATGAACCCCCACTCGCATTCGCAGGGGATAGGTCTTTAAGTTATAAAATTTGCCCATTGTTAACGCATAGTAATTGTTATTGGGATACATGCAGGGGTTTTTCCACGGAGGAATTTCTATGGGGAGGGAAGTTTCAAGGGAGTGAACTTGTCAGGGGAAATTATACACTGCAAGAATTTACCATAATTGTTATACAATATTTTTTATGTTTCTTGCTTTCTATTTTCCGTCTCGATTTTACGCACGGAGTGGTTAACAATAATTGTCAGGGGTAAATTTTCACCGGGATTGAATTGTGTAGTTTATATTTTCATGGTGAGGGGTTCCTCCGTGGCGGTGGGGTCAGTTTCCTAGCATTATTTAAAAAACCGGTTAGAAATTAAATAAAAAAAAACAAGTTTTTTCTACTGAAAGTAAGGAGCGACATTATTACTTAAAACAAACAGAAAATATTTCTTATATAAAAGGGGCTGTCCCCTTTTCGATGCTTCGCTCTTTACGCTAAAGTTTGATTCTTTCTCACAGCTCTATTTTTTAAAGCAATGAAAACTTTAGCGTAAAAAGCAAGGAGTTGAGGTGGGGACAGCCCCTTTCATATACAGATAATTTCTTTTCGTTTTTAGTTTTAATGTCACTCCTTACTTTCTATATAATTTTTTTTATTTCTTTATTTAATCATTTGAAGGAGAACAGTATGTTTCACTTCATAACGGTGAGAAATATAACTATTTTCTATCTTGCAAGGTTCCCCAGGGTTTCGTCCATGACTTTAATAATATATTTATGGAAATTAATACTTGTTTCAAATTTACTGACGACTTGATTGTAGGTTATATCCGAAAACTGACTGTTCCACTCACATTACAAAAAAATGACTGCTAATAACTAGAATGCTATAAATACAGTGCTGATATACTGTTGATAAAGTAACTATAAATTAAGTACTTTAGCATCCTTTTACTTCCAAAAAAGTAACCTTATTAGTTTTTTTCCGTTGGAACTTATTAGCGTATTTTGCTTATTTTGCCCATCATGTGGAGTTTCAAATAAGAGTGTATCATTAAATGTGTCATTTAATTTGTGAATCCAGTAGTGTCTCAAAGAACGAGGGTAGTGCCGCAAAGGAAGTTCGTAGATTACATGAGTTTTAAGAATATGACATTATTAAGTTTACCGTAACTAAGCTTCGCAGCATAGAAGATGATTGGGTATAATATATATAATTATATATATATATATATATAATAGAATATTCTGACACCTTTATTTTTGGTTTTGCAGAATAAAGAAAATATGACCTAAAAAATTAGATCGTTCCAATCTATTCCTGCTTTGGATTTTTGAAACTAGACAGGCAGGTCTTAAAGGCCTATCCGCAATAATATTTTACTAATACCAAGATTCAGCTTAGGCTCAGCCCGATTAGGGCTAATTTTACACAATCAGAATTTTATATGTCATTTTTAGGCCAATCGGAAAAATCGAATTGGAAATCCAATTGGCTCAAATCACCACAAACTAAAACCTGGTATAAGTAAAATCTCATTATTAATGTGCTTTAGCGAAGTCTGCCAATATACTTCAGTGTAATCATATTGGATTTGTTTTTATTTTAGATTTAACACTCTTGTATGCTTTTTAATAGCTGTATGTTTTCAATGGCTTATAAATGTAAAAAAAAATAAAATTTTAAAATTTTATTTGGTGATAATTTTAAATTTTTAAAATTATGAGCTTATAAAATTTTATTTGGTTTATTGGTGATAATTTTTGATCCGGCAGTTACGTTTGTTTTTCGAGTTCAAACTATTTTGACGAAGAAAATTAAAAAGATAATAAATATGACGTTACTTTCAGAGGTAGCAGTTCAATGTTTGAGGTTCATATACGAGAGCATTATCTATTCCAAGAACCTGGGCTATTTGAATAAGTCTGACATTATTTAACTTTGAATTTGAACAGGATTTTATAATACACTTGTCGTGTTATCACACAGGCGGCTTCATTGTCAGTGAAAAACTCCCTGAGAAAATTTCTAAAATCATTTCATTTTCACGACGATTGGGTTTAGTAACTTGAGATTAGGCTGATTTTTAAATTTAGTAAGAAATGAAGGATTCATGACAGCCAAATCTCTACTAAACAAAGCCGTAATCATGTTGAATGACTGAGTTGTTTTTTTTACTCTCCTCTTTTTCCTCTGTGAATGCTTTAAAGTGTCCCCCTTTCCGCATGTAGCCCTAGTTTTATGTCCTTGTATTTAATTGTTATTCAAGTATATCCAAGTCCTTTAAATTCTATGTGCATGCCTTTTCATATTCTTTTTTCTTCTCTTCTCCGTAAAGCTGAGAACGACTTAGTGGAAGTCTTTGCCTAAATACTTGCCGTGTCTTTAGTTTGTCCGTTTTTGTCACTGCCTTTAAAGTTCTCTCCCTTATTTTCTCATAGCTTCTCTTTTAATGCTCGTTATTATTCAATTTAGTATTCGTTTTCTTTGTATTTGTCGAATAATTACTTGTCGAACAGAATATTTTAAATTCTATGTGACCAGAGACCGGGCGAATCAGCGGTAACAATTTCATTTTTTTGGTTAATTTTTGCTTTCTTTAGATATATTCCTGATGAACATAACAAGGGAAATGGTTTTCCATTTTTAGAAAAACAATCCAAACTTCAGTAGTTTGCTATTTTTTAAAAAATAATCATAAAAATTCCAATTTCAGATAAAGTTGATGAGAAGATTATTTTTCATTTTATGAAATTAATAAAAATTGAAGCATTTTGCTTTTCGGGTAAAAAAAGTAGGCTCAGATTGTATGGCCCTGTTCCCGCAGAGTTGCTTGATCTCAGGTCCATCGTTTCTAATGGAGATTACCACTATAAATAGTGGTACCTAAAAGAGGTACCTGTGTCTCGTTTTTGTTCCTTAGCCTACAATGTCCCATCCTTGGAATGAATGCTACAGAAAGTGTGGAACTGGGTCATTCCAGTGTTCTGAGTGCAATGCTTGGTTGCACCCAGCTTGTGTTGGCGTCACAAAAAGTAGTCGCCTAAAAACCCTAAATGGTGCCGATCAACAATGGTCGTAAATTATGAGATTAATACCATCGATAATCAGCCTGAAGTGATCCAACCACTCGAGGTTAAAAAATCCCACATTACTTCTATTGAAGAGAATTCAACCAAAATCTTGGAAAACGCTTAGAGTGGAGAGATCGGGATTAAACGTAATGGGAAGAATAAGCACAAGTTCTAGATACGTGATTGACATTATTGAAACGGATCTGTTCTCTTTGGGGGAGCTGGGGGTTGTTAATTTGGAAAATTTAGAAAAATTGAGGTATTTTTAACTTAAGAACGGGTGACGGGATCTTAATGAAATTTTATATTTAGAAGGAACTCATGTCTCAGAGCTCATATTTAAAATCCTGACCAGATCTGTTGACATTGGGGGGATTTGGAGGGGGAAACCAGAAATCTTGGAAAATGCTTATAAATTTCGTAGATACGTGACTGACGTAACCGGACTGGATATTTAGAAGGATCTTGCGCTTTAAAGCTCTAATTTTAAATTCCGACCAGATCCTGTGACATTTGGGGGAGTTGAAGTGGGAAACCAGAATTCTTGGAAGACGTGAAAATTGGGGTATTTTTATCTTACGAATAGGTGATCGGATCTTAATGAAATTTGATATTTAGAAGGAATTCATATCTCAGAGCGCTTATTTCAACTCCCGACCGGATCTGTTGACATTGGGGGGATTTGGGGGGGGGAATCGGAAATCTTGGAAAACGCTTCGAGTGGAGGAATCGGGATGAAGCTTGGTGGATAGAATAAGCAAATGTCGTAGATACGTGATTGACGTAACCGTACTGGATTCGCTCTCTTTGGGTGAGTTGGGGGGGGGAGGAGTTCAGTGCTTTAATGAGTTTAGTGCTTCTGGACGTGCTAGGACGATGAAAATTGGTTAGTGTAAAGATCTAAGTATTAAGGAGGGGACGAACCCATTCATATACGTAATAATGTGTGTTTATTTTAAAATGAACATACCCCTCCCCCATAATACTGTTATGACTCGTAAAACACCAATAATGCATAATAAATATTTTTTGAGGCTTTTTGAAAGTTGAAAGAACAATAATGACTGGTACCAATCTATCAAGCGAATACAAAAAAAAAAAAGTGATTATAATATTCACAAAACTTTTTTTGTTAAAATTGCGCCATTCAATTTTTTATTATTATTATTCTAGGGCCGGACGTTGGGAGCAGAGAAGATTGTTTTAGGTGGTGAGACGTGTGACTACGCCCTGCATGAAGCAGAATGGTCCCGTGGAATGCGAAATAAAAAATTTATCAGTGCCCCGGTCCTCAACAAGTGGTTGGTCATCTATCCAGTAAGTATAAATTTGTTTATATTTATTTGATTTTTTTTATGGTGTCAATTACAGTGACACCAGCTAATGGTTTCTCTAATCCAGAGCAAGAATGAACTCTTTCTGAAAAGCTTCTATTCTGCACTCTTATTTTCGAGCATTGATTAAATTTGCTGAGCAAACTTTGTTTGTGCAAGCTAATGAGCACACTAATCTTTCTTTCAAAACACGGAAACATTTTCTATTTTCCAAACTGGAATGTATTAATGAAAACCTGCCTCAGATTCTGATGTCTGTGTTTTGTGTTCCCCAAAATAGGTCTGGCCCCAGTGAGCTGGTCACTTTTGTGTTTCTTGTTGCTGAACTACATCACAAGATCTCTTCACAAAAATTGTGTTCAATAAAACTTTAGAAATTTTTCAGTGGCGCTGTAAAAACACATTTTGGTATGTAAACCGGGGAATATTAAAGAGGGAAATAGTCGGTGGATATCTAGTTTTTCACAATTGAGATTTTGAATTTATTGGGACCTCATTTATTGGGACACGTCTCAGCCGATGGTGGAATTGGTGCTGATAGGTGACGGGTGGTAAAGGGTCTAAAGCTTCAACAAGAGTATAAAAGTGTTGGGCGAAAATATTTCCTTCTTAAAAAAATTCATTTCGTATCCACCCATGCGCGTGGTTTTAGTACGTTAACGTAAGATAAAACAGTTGTCATTTGGCAAAGAAAAATGTTTAGGCGACAAGGCTATATACAAAGAGGGGGATATTTTTGAGAATAAACAATAATGACTGGTACCAATCTATCAAGCGAATACAAAAAAAAAATAGTGATTATAATATTAACAAAACTGTTTCCTTGTTTTAGGAGAAATAGAAGTTAAACTTTGTTTTGGGTATGCCAGGGATTAATTTTAATCTAAGCAGTACATATAAAAAGAATTTTAATGAATTCATAGACTTTGCGGCACCATCTAATCTTTGTATTGCAAAAATAAGATAACACAATGACTAAAACTGGTTAGAAACAAAATGATCCAAAACATATATCGTATCAAAATTGGAGAGTAATCCAAAAATACAAAGCTCCCGACATAACTGCAAAACTACAGGAGCTTCGTGATAAGTTATCGGCACAAGCATATCGACGGCTTACCCCATATCATGGGCTCATCTGTTTGTTCTGTTGACATTTTTCCTGGTTAATTTTGTTGTACTTATTGTGTTGTTCCTTTGTACCTTTGTTCTCACCCGTTTATATCGTTTCTATAATTTTAAGTTGTAAATTCTCAAACATCTATTTAAAAAAAGAAAAGTTGACCATAGAATTGCATACAGTATTAGAAAATATTTTTCGCAGTAAATTATTTTATTTACAAAGAGCAGAGATACAATCATGAACTTTAAACTGATATGTCAAAGGTCTACTCTTATTACTCAAAAATACCCCTAAAATATTTTCCAATGGAATGAGCCGGTTCTCAATTTTCCAGGACTTGGGTTCGATATGATCACAGACAAAACAAACAAATATACAAAACATTTATATTGAAACAAAAAAAATGTTACCTTAAAATTGCTGAGAACAAACATCCTGGTAGGACTCGCCCCCCCCCCCCTCCGCAGTCCCCAAGAATTTTCTTGGCAAAGCTCGCATACCCAGTCTCGCTTTTTCCAACTCTGTACTGTTAGGGATGGAAATTTAATATTTTATGCTACATAGAAACAGATCATTGCAATAAGAGGGGTTAGTATCGCCTCCACTCCCCGTCTTCAGTGCTAAAAATCAAGGCGTGGACCAAAAGTATTCCCAGGAATTAAGAGGGGTTGGATATTAATTTCTGTCCCTCTCCCTCCTCCTTCTGTTGAAAGAAGGTTGAAGCTTCTGTTGAAAAATTCTTTTTTTATGCTTAGTGTTCTTCTTCCTTTTTGGGGGTATTTCCAAAATTCTGGAAGAACTTTGAGTTCCTTTAATTTTCTGAATTATATATTTTTTTTATTAAATAAATGATATGAATTGGGTTTCTGCTATTAAGTTTCCTGTATAACTCGAGTAGTTTCGTTAGTAGTCTCTCCAAAAATGACAGCTGTTTTAGTTTTCATAACTGACCTGTATAGATTATAAAGTTTCTTCAGAACTTCCTAAAATAACGACAGAGCCGGGCTATGCAACTTAAATGGGGCTGTGCTATTATAGGTAGTGGGTGTGCTATTGGGCTTAGGTCCTCCCTGAAAATTGCAAAATTGTACTAAAGTAGGTATTGTTTAAATGGGTGATTTATAAAAATGGTTGTTTCCTGGTCTAGGTGTTTCTGGTCGTATAAGCCCTTCATAGCCAAAATGATCAAGCGCCTCATTTTGTTATAATGTCTATTGAATACTATATAGTGTTTATGTAAGGTAAGGTGGCTGAACCTATCATTGCACCCCAAACCATAAATAGAGCTGCTTATTCTTCTTTTTTCATATTTCACGTTCAAGGGAAGCAGTCATGGTCATTTTAAGGCCCAAACTTCATAGAGGACTTTGTTTTAGCCCTCTTCTTCTCTACCTTGTTTACTTAATCTTCTTCTGTTCAGTGTTTATTTTTTTCTTATCACTTCTTTACTTGTCTTTTATCTCCAATCAGTTAATGTCCTTTTTCTTTTCTAGGTTAAAATCAGAGAGCTGAGCAGTAAATTTCGAACTTAATTCTGTGTAGTCCGTATACTGTTGCCGTCTTTTTGTGTGATAGCATTCATTTTCACAGAAAAAGGCACTGCAACAGACATGCCTGCTTTTAATTGTAAAATTTAAATAAAAATCAAGGGTTCTCAACATTAAGGACGTTTCATTCTCCGTAAAATTGTCGTCAATGACTTTTTTCTCCCCTTTTTTACATTTTAAAAGTAATAGAACCCTTAACTTTTTTTCAATAAATTATCTTTTTTGCTCATCCCTTGCTAAACGAATTTACTGCTCATTCAAGCTCTTCGGCTCCTTGTACAGCCTCTGCTCCTCAGCTAAGAAATTGTATCCTAAGTCAACAAACAGTTAAACAAGGAAATAAGTTGGAGACATTTTATTTACTCTTTTTCTAAATAAACATTGAAAAGTTTGGTTGAATAAAACTCTAGAAATTTGTATTCTTACAGCTAATCATATACTTACTACTTGCTGCTCCTAGAGTCAGGAATTGTTTAAGGAGCCCTGATAAAAAGATTGAGTTAGTTGGGAAGGTAATCTTGCTCAAAATAATAGTCCTGGAATCCTATAATTGTTTCTTATGTTAGAAAAAGAAGTACCATATCTGTACGCTCAAAAATCTATACCGCTGAATTAATAGAATAATTATTATAAAATAAATAAAATAGACTAATAAGTCGAATATGATTTTAGAGCAATCAACTGGCAAAGCAATACTTTCAGTCTTAAATTTCATAACAATGGATTTATTCTAAGGGGAAGAATTCAACGTCGGAAAACTCAGTGTGTTTTCATAAGAATCTTTGTGGAAAATTAAGAATGTCCTGCATCGTCCCGTATTACTGCAGGGAATCGTAACACAGTTCATGGTTTATTTTTTAAATATATGTAAACAGATAATGTTTATCTGTTAAAAATAAAAACATTTTAAACCTATGGAAATCTGCAGAAGAAAGGTGTTAGTTTTGCTAAAATTATGCGATTAAAATGGATTTTGACATATTTAAAAAAGGGTTTTTCACAAGGCTGTTATATTTAAACAGGGGCTGTTCTCTCCTCCATATCTCGCTCTTTACGCTAAAGTTTTTTACTGTTTTAAAAAGTAGAGTTGAGAGAAAGAGTCAAACCTTAGCATGAAGAGCGAGGCATTGAGGAGAGAATAGCCCCTTTCATATACGGATTCATTTTTGTTCGTTTTAAGTTTTAATGTCGCTTCTTACTTTCAGTTGAAAAAACTTGTTTTTTTATTTAATTTCCTTCAAAGTCTGCATCAGCTGTCTTTTGAAGTAAGGAAAGTCATGCTTTTAAAAGATTCAAAGTTTCTCCTAAGTTTTATGTCCTAATCTTTTCCTGAGCTATAATCTACTTAATTACTTACTATCTACTAACTTTTTGCTGTATTTTTCGGAATCGGTTGCTGTTTCCCGAAGACAACTATTTTCAAATATTTATAAAATTATAGGGATGTTCGTATTTTTTCATCTATAAAAGATTTTGGTTTTCATTGATTTTACGTTACAGTCAACATAATAGGCAAGCAGGCATTTTTCTGTTAACATTCCCTTCCAGCATCCAATAGTCAGGGGAAAACACCTTTCTACCAACAAAACCGCAAGGTTAACAAAATGAAAAATTTGGATTCTTGATGTCGTGGAATCACAACAAAGTCAAGCACCCAGGATGAATTTTGTCAGGTGGAAAATGTTTAAGGAAAGAGCGATATGACCAGAATGTATTACTTTTAATTTCTGACAAAGGGTCTTCGCATAAAAGAAGTTATTGTAGAATCCTTGAAAGGAGCTCATACGAGGGGAAATATAAAGTTCTAGTACCCATTCTAAGAATAAATGATTGGAAATTAAACCCCAACCCATCATTTCCTCAAACTCATCTAATTAAAATTTTGTTTTTGTCATTTTATTCAACATAGGCGAAAGGTCCGGTAATCAAGTTTTTCAGGGTAAACCCCTCCCCCATACACACACACCAAGCGCTCAGGGATCGGCCTATAAATTATAATAGCTGCCCATTGTTGGCATATAAGGTCTTATAAAAAGGGTTGGCCGTACAAACTTCAGAGAGGGCTCATTTCACTGGAAATTAGAAGTTCTAGTGTCCTTTTTAAGAGTCATAAGTGATTGGAAAGCAGTTAGCCACCCCTTCTTGTTCTCTTTTCCCCAAATGTTTCTAATAGAAGTTTTTGTATAGTTATTTTGTTAATAAAAAGTAAAAAAAAAACCCAGGTAACAAGGCTTTCGGGGTTGATACCAACTCCCAAAGGCTAGGGATAAGAGTTGTAAGCTATGCCTCAGGGCTTTTATGGAAAGGGTCGTCTTTAAAACTTTAGAAGAAGCATTTTTGATTAGGAACTCTAGTTTTTGTTCTCTTTCAAAAATCAAAAGTAATAGGATGGGAGCTAGCCCCCTCCCGTAGCCCTCTTTTCCCCAAACGTATCTCATTGAAGTTGCGATATACCAATGTAGTTTAAAATAGTTCAATGAACATTCAGGTCACTGTCAAATTTCAAAAAGTGCAGAGCTAAACAAGTTTTCAATTAAATCGGATATAATCCTTGCTGAAATTTCATAAGCTTGTGTGAAAAGCCCAGCGCATATTACAAACATGTGTACGTTTGGGGTGGCAAATTTTACTATTAAATTTGATACCTGTAGTGTCCCCCTCGTGATTGCAGATCGTAAAAGGGCCAAATACAAACCGTTTGATGTTGTTCTAACTTAATTTTAGAGAGGTCACTTATGGCCATCAGTAGTTATTAGAATTATAAGGCAGGGCATTAATCTGAATTAGAAGACAGAGTTGACCAACTTGACCAGGATACCTAACTTGATACTCTATCTACGATAGGAAACCAAACCCCAATATGATATTGATGGAATCTTAATGGAGTAAAAACACAAATAATGCACTCTCAACATTTTATAAAAAATGGACCTCTAAAAGGCTAATCGCTTCCATATGCCTGCTACTCAAAATGAGAATGTGAAAATCGCCACCGTTATGGTCAAATTTTTCAAACTTGGATATTCCTGGAAAAGTAAAAAAGTAAGTAAAAAGTAAAAAGAAAAAGTAAAAAGAAAAGTAAAAAGTAAGCTGGCAAAGTCAGGTGTATTTGTTTCGGAAAACCTAACTAAAAAGCGTCACGGTCTATTAAACGCGGCTTGTACCACCTTTGGCTACAAAAGAAAAACAGGTTGTCACGAATTGGATGGGAAGAGTTTACAAGGAAAGAAATAAGAGAAACTGAAATTTCTTAGGAGGATGTAAGGAGGAAGGCTTTAAATGGAATAGGACGAAGAAAGAACGGGCATAGCTGTGTTGTTCACTGTCAGCTTAGTGCTGCAATGACTGCAACTACATATCTTTGGCCCAAGAAGGGTTTGGTCTGATCCTGGACAGGTTCTTGCCAAGGTTCCGGATGAAACTCGTATTTGTAAAATAAATTATTTCCATTAATGTATTAGTATGTGACTTGTTAATATTTTTCTTGATTTGCAAATACCTTCATCAGGCCATTATATTTCATTTTTTCACAATTTCTTTTTCATTTCGTTGTATTATTTTTTCTTTATTTATTTAATAAAATACCGTAAAATACCACACAATAAATACCGTACGTACCTGGAGAGACTAGTCAAACAGTTCATGGTAACGAACTGTAGTAAGGAGCGACCCGACTCAATAGTAAACGAAACTCTAGAAATCGGAATTTTGATGCTAAAAAATACATCAAAAGAATTGGATTTTTATGCTGATTTTAAATATATAAGTTTCATCAAATTTAATCTTTGCCATCAAAAGTTACGAGCCCGAGAAAATTTACCTTATTTTGGAAAATAGGGGGAAACACCCCCTAAAAGTCACAGAATCTTAACAACATTCATAGCATCGCATTCAGCATATCAGAGAACCCTAAAGAAAAAATTTCAAACTCCTATCTACAAAAATGTGGAATTTCGTATTTTTTGCCAGAAGACAGATCACGGGTGCGTGTTTATTTGTTTTTTTTTTTTTTTTCCCAGGGGTCATCGTATCGACCAAGTGGTCCTAGAATGTCACAAGAGGGCTTATTATAATGGAAATGAAAAGTTCTAGTGCCCTTTTTAAGTGACCAAAAAATTGGAGGGCACCTAGGCCCCCTCTCACGCTCATTTTTTTCAAAGTCAAAGGATCAAAATTTTGAGATAGCCATTTTGTTTCGCATGGTCGAAAACCCGAATAGCTATGTCTTTGTGGATGAATTACTCCCCCACAGTCCCTGGGGGAGGGGCTGCAAGTTACAAACTTTGACCAGTGTTTGCATACACTAATGGTTATTGGGAAAAGTACAGACGTTGTCAGGGGGATTCTTTTGGTTTGGGGGGTTGTGTCGAGGGGAGGGGGCTATGTGGGAGGATCTTTTCTTGGAGCAATATGTCATGGGGGAAGAGAAACTCAATGAAAAGGGTGCATGATTTTCTAGCATTACTATAAAAAACAATGAAAAAATAAACATGAAAACTTTTTTCAACTGAAAGTAAGGAGTAGCATTGAAACGTAAAACGAGCAGAGATTATTAAGCATATGAGGGGTTCTAAAAATACTTTAGCATAAAGAGCGAGGTATTTAGGAGGAGATTAATACATCGCTCTTTATGCTAAAGTATTTTTAGTAATTTCAACTACTTATTCTACGGCCTTTCTGATTCAGGGGTCATTCTTAAAGAATTGGGACAAAACTTATGATTTAGTATGAAGAACGAGGTATTAACGAGGGGACAAACCCCTCATACACATAATAAAAATATAAAAGTTTGTTACGTAAGTTAATTCTTAAGTTACGTGTATTTTTTACTAATAAAAACGTTCGTTAAAAATTTAAAGTTCTTGTTACCTTTTTAAGTAACCGAAAAATTGGAGGGCAACTACGCCTCCTTCCCCATCCCTTATTTCTCAAAATCGTCTGATCAAAATTAAGAGAAAGCCGTGTAGCAAAAAAAGAATTTTAATAATTTATATGCGGAGAGCCAAAATCAAACATGCATTAATTCAAAAACGTTCAGAAATTAAATAAAAAAAAACTAATTTTTTTTAACTGAAAGTAAGAGCGACATTAAAACTTAAAACGAACAGAAATTACTCCGTATATGAAATGGGTTTTCCCCTCCGCAGCCCCTCGCTCTTTACGCTAAAGTTTGACTCTTTACCACAATTCAAATTTTTAAAACAATTAAAAACTTTAGCGTAAAGAGCAAGGGATTGCGGAGGGGAAAACCCGTTTCATATACGGAGTGATTTCTGTTCGTTTTAAGTTTTAATGTCGCTCCTTACTTTCAGTTAAAAAACTAGTTTTTTTTATTTAATCCTCTAAAGGACTAGCACTTTGACTCATTCTTAGAGTACTTGTACCAACGTAATTTTACAATGAATCAAAGTTTTCAAAATTTGCTTACTGAGAAAGAAATTACAAAATAACAGTGGCTTGCAGCCAAAATGTAATTAATGACACTTCGAATTCTAGTGCTTTAAATAGCACAACAATCTGACAAGTGTCTGAGATCATTGGGGGGGGGGGGGGGCAAAGGTTAATTAAAAATGATTCAGCCTCACAAGAATAGAAACCCCATAAAAAACGTTCCATCAGAGGCAACACTATAGTGTTGCCTATAGAAAACACAATAAGGCTCAAATGTTTTATTTTTTTTCCACAAAGGCACTTCATATGGAAGGGTTCGTCGTATAAACGTCAACGGGGGCTCTTTCGATAGAAAATCGAGAGTTCTAGTGTCCTTTTTAAGAGTCAAAGTAATCGGAGGGCAACTAGCCCCTCGTTGACATTTTGTTAAAAATTGCTCAAAAACCACATAGCAAAAACTCCAAGGTCGACATAACTCCCCAGGGCCCAGGGACGGGAATTTTAAGTTATGCCTTGGGGGCAAATATGGTTCTTTTAGAAGAAATCCTCGAATAAACTTCAGAGAGGGCTCATTTGATTGGAAATTAAAAGTCAAAAGGTTGGCCTTTGATGTCAAAAATGGAATCACGCAACCAAAGAAAACTTCAGAAATGAAGTTCTATTGCAGTCAGAAAAAGGAAAAATAATTTCCAAACGAGGAATTAGAGACAGTCTGGGGGATTATTCAGGTTCAGGAAGAGTTTCCTGTTACTGCAGAAATTCTGGAGTGAGATTGGATCAGGAAGACTTTCTGTTTGTTACCCCCTAGTGAAGAACATCACTAAATCAACAAAAAATCACTAAACTACAGAGTTTTTCCATCACCGGGTGACAACTCTGAGTCAGAGCAACCGTTCGCTGATTTGCAGGACCTTTATATATGTTTATATCTGATCCAAAAATTTATTTTCCCGTTCACTTTAAGGTTTGAATGAAAAAAAAATATCTATAAACAGTAATTTGTTTTTAGTACAGTAAAGGTGACAGTTGTCTTCAGGGGGGTAGATTTACGAAAGAACCGTTCTTATTTTTGTTAATTAGTTTGTTTTAAATTGGAATCTATTGACACCACATTTGTAACCCAAAATTTGAAAGAACGTTATATGCATGAATTCAACGAAGATCGTAAAACATTTCCAGAAATCTGATTCTTTTTTTAATTGTGTGAATGTTAACAAATTAAGAAAAATTAGCTATTAAATTTTTAATAAAAAAGATTCAATTTTAATAAATCAACAGATCAGTTTAGTTCAGAGAAATGCGGATGTGACCCTTGATATGATCAACAAGGTTACGTCTAGATTAAGTCACTCTTCTGACATTAACTCTAGTAGAAATTTCACACTGATAAAAAAGCTGAGAAAGAGGATAAATGTTGGTCCCCCTCTCCCACAACAGATATTGAACATAATGGTAGTTTGAGTGGGATGAAAGGGAAGCAACTACTTACAAGTGTTTTCTTAGTTCAAGAAGAATCTTGTTGACTCGGGAAACAAAAAAATTAAAAATCTATTAAATCTATTACAAATGTCATTTCCTGGGCTTCTTCAAATTCTACTTCTATGGACAGCTCATCACAATATCCAGCTGCATGAAAGTGAGGGTAAAACAACTTTGCACGCTTCATCTCTTCCCCAGGCCGTTCGGAGCTTTACTCTTTACTCTCTCTGATGAGCTCTTCCCTTTTTTGAGGCCATCCACCCTCCCTAAAATAGGTCCTAGCCATCTTATCGTCGTAAACTTGGTGCACATTTTTGAAGTTATTATCTGGTGTAAATTGTTCAAATGAGTACCCAAGGGTGTATCCAGGGGGGAGGGCTAGTAGTTTTCAACCTCCCACCCCCAAATGTTGGCCCGACTCGTAGAAAAGTAACAAAAATGAATATTATATAATTTTGTATGCGTTTTTTAAAGTTTTTTTACAGTAAAAATAAACCGTCAAAAGAAATTGTTTTGTACCCCCCCCCCGGTGGAGGTTTTTGTCAACATATGGCACACACTCCGCAATCTTTCAAAGCCTCCATGTTTCACAGCCAACTTTATAGCTGTCATAATCCTAACTTCTAGCATTCTTATCTTGTTTCTAGGACTTTTATTCATTTTCTTTAAACTTTCTTCAACTGCGAGAAAACTCCCTGCGTCTTGAATATTCCTCTTTCAAATCTTAACGGCATCAATTTTCTTCCTTAAATCTGCTAACTGGGTATGAACACCTGCTGAAACGGTTAGCTACTGCCCCCAAAAGTCCCCTATGCCATCTAGCACTGGCAATTCTTGACGTTTTCTTTCAAGCTTTTGTAAATCTGTTTTCCCCTAAAACTGAGATCAGGCAATTATTGTTACAGTAATATTCCTACACTAATTTTGCTTTATTACACCAACAATGGGAGAAGGGGTATTGTGGCCAGTTAGAATAAAAACTCGAAAAGATGGCAGAGATAACTCAGCATTGTGACAGAACAAAACAAGGAATATTTATAAGTTTATTAAATAACTCAAGCAAAAAAAAATCTTGTTCGGCAGATTTTGCGGTCAACCCTGGGGCTAAAATGGGAAATAATGGAGCCACAGCATAATAAAAATAATTTAATTTCCAGCACAAGACATAAAGTCATCTTTGAAATATTTCCTTTTGCTGAAGATATACTTCACTAATCTTGAAATTTTTTGTAAGTCTGGAATGAAAATCAACAAAGTGTATCCACCTACATAATCGGCTATGTCCGTGACCGTCAGTCAATTACTAATCTTCAGCTGTGAAAATAATCGTTTAAGTTTATACAACGGGTACCTGAAGTCTCATGCTGATTGAGTCTCGTTACTCTGTTAGTAGGTTTCACTAAAAGGGTGGTTAATTTTATACATAGTTTTAGAAATTCTACCACGTTTTGTCTCACAGCTGAGGATTGATCTGGAACTCTCAGGAATCTATCCTTTGGAAGAGGGGTGTAAGTAAACTTCATATATTCCGATGGGGGTAAGGGGGAAACAAATATTTTGTCTCTGGTCATCACAAAACAGTATATGCTATGGCTTTAGTTTTGATACCTGCTACAGTAGTTTTTACATAGTTGAAAACTAGATTTTTCAGTTATCACAATGGATAACCTATATTTATGAAATCGGCCAGAATTGCAAAGAAGTAGAAAAAAGTCTATGTGAATCATGAAAGTGATGTAGACATACTTGCTTGTTACCTTATGAAGGTAAAGAACAGTTTCGTTTGGTGGAAAGTCCTTCTTGAGAAAATTAAATACGCTGAAAATTCACATAAGTTACAAATGCACACTTTTTCTTATAATTTCAGACCCGAAACTTACCCTCTGGGTAAAAACAAGAAGGGTTTGCTTTCTTTGTTGTTAATAATTTTTATCCTTCAGAAATATCCTTTTCTTGTTTAGCTCCCTTTGATGAAATTTTATGGGTGTGTGTTTGACCTAAGGTCTTACCACGTCCTTTCAATTCGATTGTCCTGTGTTGTTTTTATAACTCTCCTGGGTAGAAAACAGCTGGCAAAATTAATTTTATTGAAAAATTGCATGCCATTGCTGACTATGTTCTATCCAAATACCCATATGCTGTTTTTTTTTCCGGTTAGGTGATGCAAATAAATTAGAACTTGAATCTACTTGTAATACTTTTAGTCTAAAACAAATTGTAAAAGTCCCTATAACCAAAGGCAGCTCTACTCTTGATTTTATATGCACCACTATATCAAATTTCTAAAATAGTTGATAAATAGCGTTAGCCTTTGACAAAGCTTTAGAGTAATAATAGAAATAAAAAAAATGTATCATCGAGAAATGAAATCAATCGTTTTTATTCAACTCTGAAAAAGTTAAGCCAAATGAAATTAATCGTATTTAGTCAACTTTGAAAAAGTTGAGCCAGCTTCACCTCTCACAGAGACTATCTGTCTCGGCTTCCCTCCAAATAGCTATGGCTCTCAAGTCTTTCATCACTTCCATAAAGTTATTCATCTTTCATATCCTATGATTTGACTTTTGGTGGGGGGGGGCTAGTTGCTCTCCGATCAGTTTTAAATCTTAGAATGGAGCTAGTACTTGAATAAGCACCCTGCAAAGATTATACGACCACTCCTTCCACAAAAAACTTATTTGCCCCGAGGCATAGCTTACAAAACTTTTCTCTGGACTCTGCGGAGTTGTGTCGATTTGTTATCTGATGTTTGGACTATTTTGAACAAAATGAATATGTCAAAATTTTGACCAAACGCATTTGGGGAAACGAGGGTGTGGGAGAGGGGTTTAGTTGCCGTGTAATCACTTTTTGACTATTAAAAAGAGCACTAGAACTTTCAATTTCCAATCAAATGAGCCCCTTACGAAGTTTGTGCAACCACCCCTTCCATAAAATCTTAAATGCCATAAGTATAATATTCAGCAGTATATTACTGTGAGAGTTTGAAAAAACTATAGCATTGTCTTTATCAAAAATTGGTACTCAGGTAACAAGTATGATTTTTTTTATTTTTTGCGTTTCTGCGTTTTCAACGTGGCAGATGAGCAATACTCTTGACCTTATTAATTTTTGATAAGGTCAACATTAATTTTAACCTTATTGCATACTTTTGGTCTATTAAGGTAGAGAGGAAGTCCCACTCCGATGGAAACACTTAGGCAGGAGCTATATCAAATGCCGGTTGTAAACTTTGAAAGTAGTGAAAGTAGTTATAATTAAATTCTTAATCATAATTAAGTTCTGTGAAATTCTCACTTCCTAGATGACAACATTAATATCATAAATTCTGAATATTTGCAGGAGCTGACAGATTAAAATAGGTCAGTTCCTGTCACATGCTTCAATGTTTGTAATATATATATATATATCTATCTATATATATATATATATATATATATATATATATATATATATATATATATATATATATATATATATATATATATACAATATATATATATATATATATATGTATATATATATATATATATATATTACAATATATATATATATATATATATATATATATATATATATATATATATATATATACGCAGATTAATATGTTACTATAGGGACTTTTGGTTCGAAGCCTATTTTTGTGACCAAATACTTTATATAGCCACTACTACCATACGACTACTGGCAGCCCCTTTATAGGCTTTATCCGTTTTCTTTATCGAGGCAACAGTTTTCTTCTCTGGAGAAAAAAACAATATGAAACATTTGTGTCTTCTCAAAGAGGTTAACTAGTCAAACTGATAAAGACAAGTAAACCCCGACTCCTTAATAAAATAATCAAGTTCGTCTTTCTCTAAATAATCAAGCATTTTCACAAAGGAAGGCAAGAGATTTTTTGGTAGCAATTTTTAGGAGCGCAATTCATGGAATTTATAAACAGAAAGACAACAATCCATGTCTGAAATCAAGGCAGGATTTCGAAAATATTTTTAAATGATAATTGGAAGAAGAATTCTTCAACATAGTTACGTTTGTAAATTATTAACCAAATTAACCACAATTACGAGCTAATGAAGAAGAGGAGGAAGGAAAAGCAGGTTTTTTGGTCTCCGTAAAGTAAAAGCAGCAAGTAAAGTCTGTATATTTTGCAGCAGGTTTTGGCTTGTGTCGCTACAGGTTGGCAGGCGTTGGAGCAGGTTTGCAATATCTAGCTGCAGGTTTTATCCTTCAGAAATAAAAAGTTGTTCAGAACCAAAAACTAAAAGCATGATGCTCCTTGTTAGGAGTGATCGGATCTTAATGAAATTTGATGTTTGGAAGGATATCGTGTCTCAGAGCTCTTATTTAAAATCCCGACCGGATCCGGTGACATTGGGGGGGAACCTAAAATCTTGACAAACGCTTAGAGTGGAGGGATTGGGATGAAACTTGGTGGGAAAATAATCACAAGTCCTAGATACGTGATTGACATAACCAGGACGGATCCGCTCTTTGGAGGTGTGGGGGGGGATTAATTTAAAAAAAATAGAAAAAATGAGGCATTTTTAACTTATGAGGGATTGATCGGATCTTAATGAAATTTGATTAACGTGTTTCAGGGCTCTTATTTTACATTTCGACCAGATTCGGCGATATTGGGGGAGTTGTGGGGCAGCCTAATATCTTAGAAAACGCTTGGAGTGGAGGGATCGGAAAGAAACTTGCTGGGAAAAATAAGCACAAGTCCTAGATACGTGATTGACATAACCGGACGGGATCTGCTCTCTTTGCTGAAGTTGGGGGGGGGAGGTAGTAATTTGGAAAAATTAGACAAAATGAGGTAGCTGTAACTTACGAACGGGCGATCAGATCTTAGTGAAATTTGATATTTAGAAGGATTTTTTCCTTTAAAACTCTCATTTTAAATCCTGATTAAATCTGGTGACATTTGGGGGAGTTGGAGGGGGAAACCGGAATTCTTGGAAAACGTGAAAATCGAGGTATCTTACGAATGGGTGATCGGATCTTAATAAATATAGAAGAATCTTATGTCTCAGATGCTCCGTTTTCAATTCGAATCGGATCTGGGGACATAAAGAGTTGGAGGGGGGGACCAGAAATCTTGGAAAACGCTTAGAGTGGAGAGATCGGGATGAAACTTAATGGGAAGAATAAGCACAAGTTATAGATGCGAGATTGACATAGTTGGGACGGATCCGTTCTCTTTGGGGGAGCTGGGGGTTGTTAATTTGGAAAAATTAGGTAAATTGGGGTATTTTTAACTTAAGAACGGGTGACCGAATCTTATTGAAACTTGATATTTAGAAGAAACTCATGTCTCAGAGCTCTTATTTCAAATCCCGACCAGAACTGTTAACTTTGGGGGGATTTGGAGGGGAAAACTGGAAATTTGGAAAACGCTTATTAATGTCATAGATACGTGATTGAAATAACCGGACTGCATCCGCTCTTTTGTGGGAGTTAGGGGGTGGGGTTCAGTGCTTTGGCGATTTTGGTGCTTCTGGATGTGCTAGGGCGATGAAAAGTGTTAGGCGTGTCAGGGAGCTGCACAAATTGACTTGATGAAATCGTTTCCCCCGATTCGACCATCTGAGGGGCTGAAGGGAGAGGAAAAATTAGAAAAAAATGAGGTTTTTTTTAACTTATGAGTGGGTGATCGGATCTTAATGAATTTTGTCTTAATGAATTTTGATATTTAGAAGGACCTCGTGACTCAGAGCTCTTATTTGGATCCCAACCGAGATTAAGCCTTTGATTTTCCTTTTAAAGCTATGTATTGATTCTTATAATTTTGCTAGAGCTCATACCATATGAGCTCTTGGCTCTTCCGACCTCGTCACAAGTGCCATATGGGCTTTTAGCTCTTGTTTTACAAACAAAAATCATATCAGTGTAATCCAAAGACTCCTTTTTTTATTGATGCAAGAATCCGCTGGATTTTACCAATTTAATTGGTAAAAAAGTTATAGAATCGTCGAACCAGGTGAATTTGGAGTGTTTGGGCTATATATCAGAAACTCCCCAACGGCTAACATGTTCCTTACGATTTTGTTTCCAGCATGATCGACTACCCTGGGATCCACCCTTAACATTTATGTCCCTTCCGGCATGGGTATTAATAAAAATAAGCAAGATACACATTCTGGCGACTATAATGGTCTGTTGACTGAAAGGCTGTATCACCCTTATGTTTTTGTAAAATCTGTTTAAGTTTTTCACCGAGACCAGGAACAAATGGTAAAAAAATATAACTTAGTCAAATTCCATTCTGAAGACGACAATGAAATACAACACCCCAACTGGTGACGCTCTTAGAAACCGGTGCCGTTGTTCATAAATTTTTTATGCTGCTTAATTCTTTTTCTTTTAAAGACCTTGTTAGTGATAAGAAGTAGGAGAAAAAAAAAATATAATACATTAAGGACTTTAATGTGGTTTTGATTCTTGACTTTAATTTTGATTCCAAATTTACTTAAGGTAACATTTGCTAGTTTATTTAGACTTGACTTATTATCATGAACTAAGCCTCTTTTGTCTTTGACAGTAGGCCGATGAGGAAAATGTGCTATGTAATTTACTTCCTGCAGCTAAGACTATTAGTTCTATAATTACTTTACTTACTCTTATCATCTTGGTTATGGGGGGGGGGTCAAATAGTTTTTTATATTTCTCAGTGGAAAAAAACAACAAAAGGAGCGAAAGAAAATGTTTATTTTTGAATAACAAATACAAAAATAACATAACAACTAAACACACAAAGATGTTTAGTTGTTAAAAATTAATTTAAGTTGTTAGAATGTTAAGTTAAATAAGAAAAAACTTCTAGTGCTGATGTTGCAACATAAGAATAAAACCAAAGCCAATGTCTGTAGTGAATATATATATATATATATATATATATATATATATATATATATATATATATATATATATATATATATATATATATATATATATATATATATATATATATATATATATATAAAAATAAGTTGTCTGTCTGTGTGTCTGTCTGTCAGGTGACGTCATGTTTCTGTGTCGACTGACGTCATGAAGTTAGTTGTCGTCATTTTTGCTATGACGGTGACGTCATTAAAGATATTTAATCATGAAGTTAGTTGTCGTCATTTTTGCTATGACGGTGACGTCATTAAAGATATTTAAGACATATATGTTCACGTAGAAATCTATTAATGTTTAAGTTTAAAATGACTGATGAACTTACAATGGCAAAAGCCGATGAAGATGCTCAAAGAGTCTATGCCAAAAAAGTTGCTGCTGATAGAGAAAGTCAGAAAAGAAAGCGTGCCGAGGAATCAAAAGAACAGCAAGGAAACAGGCTTGAGGCTGATAGAGAAAGAAAGAACAGAAAGCGTGCCGAGGAATCAAAAGAACAGCAAGGAAACAGGCTTGAGGCTGATAGAGAAAGAAAGAACAGAAAGCGTGCCGAGGAACGTGCTTTGGCGAGTTTGGTGCTTCTGGACGTGCTAGGATGATGAAAATTGGTAGGCGTGTCAGGGAGCTGTACAAATTGACTTGATAAAGTCGTTTTCCCCGATTCGAACATGTGGGAGGCTCAAGAGTGAGGAAAAATTAGAAAAAATGAGGTATTTTTAACTTGCGAGTGGATGATCGGATCTTAATGAATTTTGATATTTAGAAGGACCTCGTGACTCAGAGCTCTTATTTTAAATCCCGACCGGCATCAAGCCTCTGATTTTCCTTATAAAGCAATCTATTGATTCTTGGAATTTCGCTATAGCTCATACCATATGAGTTCTTGGCTCTTGGCTCTTCCGACCTCGTCACAAGCGCCATATGAGCTCCTAGCTGTTGTTTTGATAGTAAAATGTGAGACTGATTTAATATGTATATTTAATATTATTTAATATATATCTAATCTGATTTAATATATGATTTAATATATATCTGATTAAATGTAATCCGACGAGAAACCATAGTGTCACACCACTGGGCTCACACGGTCAAACCTTCTCCTCTTTTTTATTATAAGATATATCTGTAAGGGATTGACAATTATATATTTAGCTTAATATAAAACTTATATAAAACTTATACAGACCTTTCTAATATATAGAACTTATATAGAAAATATAGTATAAACTTATGTATTTTATATATATATATATATATATATATATATATATATATATATATATATATATATATATATATATATATATATATATATATATATATATATAAAAATATATATATATATATATATATATATATATATATATATATATATATATATATATATATATATATATATATATATATATATATATATATCTTATTATAGAACTCTTATATAGAATAAATATTGATCTTTCGTCGCATCAGAAATTGTTGCTAAAGTTTTTATATTTTGACAACAAATAAACAAAGTTTTTTTAATAGACTAAAATATCCATATTATACCTAACAAATAACTTGAAAATATTATGTGTACGATTGGGACTGTCCCTTCTCAACTCCTTGCAAAATCCCGATAAATCATCAGAGTAAACTACTAGCAGCTTTTATGGGTGCAACAAATCCAATAAATGGATAATTATAATTTTCGCAACTATTATTTTATTTATTTTTATTTTACTTTGTAATTATATAATTATTAATCATAGAATTTATAAATTAATATCAATTAGATAAATTTACAAATATTAATTATAATTATAAAATTTATAATTATAAATTTGTAACCATAACCCTTGTAAACATGTAATTCAGTTATTCTTTTTCCTTGTTTAACAAAGACATACACAATTGGATCTTCTTAATGCAATGTGAAAAGTATCTTCTACTGTGATCGTTTTGCCCGTGTCATTGAATGGGCATCAGGACTTCTCATGATAGGGGTCAGAATGGCTTCAGTTCTATAATAAACCAAAAATTATAAAGATTTTTAATCTACACAATGAGAAAGGCTCTTCTTTTGGTAATTTAAAAAGACCACTAGAATTTTTATTTTCATCTACGAACTTTTTGTTAGTAATAAATATACATAGCTTAAAAATTAACTTACGCAATCAACTTATATATTCGTGTATTTTTATTACGTATACGAGGGGGTTCACCCCTTCGTCAATATCTCGCTTTTTACACTAAAGTTTGAATTTGTTCCAATTTGTTAACAATGTTCCCTGAATCACAAATGCTGTTTAATTAGAATAATAGCTCTTTGAAAGTACTAAAAAAAGGTGCACCCCCTTATATACGTAACAATTTTTGTTCGTTTTAACTTTTAATGTTGCTTCTTACTTTCAGTTGAAACAAACTTGTTTTTTTATTATTTAATTTCTGATCGTTTTTCAAATAGTTTTGGGAAATCTAGAGCCCCCTTCATAGAAAATTCTCTCCCCCCTTGAAAAGTTCCTCAATTTAGAGACCTTACCGCGTAACCCTCTCCCCTCCCGACCTTCTTGACATACAAAAGAATAACCCTTGAAAACCTCTGTATGTTTCCCAATAACCAATACTATATGTAAACAATGGGCAAAGTTCATATCTTGCATTGCTTCCCCCTGGGACTGTGTGGGATTAAGGCGTCCTCAAAACATAGCTATTAGATTTTTTGGCTATGCCGAACAAAATGGCTATCTCAAAATTTGAAATACTTTGGGTAAAAATGAGCTTTGTAGGAGGCCTAGTCGCCCTCCAATTTTTTTGGTCACTTAAAAATAGTACTGGAACTTGTAATTTCTGTTATAATGAGCCCTCTCGCAATATTTTCGGACCACTGAATTGATACAATTATCCGTGAAAAAACGAAAAACAAATAAACACGCATCCATGATATTTCTTCTGGCAAAAATTCAAAATTCCACATTTTTGCAGCTAGGAGTTTGAAACCTCTACAGTAGTAAGTACTGTAGCTAGAAAGTAGTGAGGCAAATTTTCTCAGAATCGTAACTTTTTTGGTTAGTACTAAACTTGATGAAACTTGTATAGTTAAAAGCAGCATAAAAGTCCAATTCTTTTGATATATCTATTGGTATCAAAATTCTGCTTTTTAGAGTTTCGGTCACTATTGAGCCAGGTCGCTCCTTTCTCACAGTTCGTTACCACGAACTGTTTGATTTCTTCATGGCCTGTTAATTCGTTTACTACATTTTCGGCTTAAATAGCTGTAAATTATCATCTCTTACTCTATTGACCTACAGTTTTATCTATGAAAGTTTATTGGCAGGAATTTGGTATTATTAGTTCAATTTGTAAACTAAAACTCCCCAATCTCCTAATTGATAGCCCAGTGGAAGTCAGGGTGAACCTCTAACTTTATGGAGCCTCTGAGCTAATAGTCTTTTTCCTTACAGGAAAAGGACATCCAGCTTAAGTTGCAACTCATATTTGACCATCTTCAATCCTCGTCTGAAATGGAGCCACCATCTTCAAAAGGAGATTTAGACGGTTTAAATGACCGACACAAGAAGTAAGTATTGTTTTACAATTGCTAAATGCCTGACAATCGCCAATTGCCTATTATTATTTTTTTAGCATCAAAGAACAAAGATATGTTTTATCTATTTATTCATTTGTTTGTATCTATTTATATGCCAAAGCTAAGAGTCAGATTAAGCTAATTTTGCAATAATGAGAAAAAGTGGAAATTCAACAAGAAGAAGAAAGAATCAAACTATAGTAGATGAACAAATTAGACAAAAAGAATAAAAGATGGGTTTCGGCCAATTCTACTCTCTTTGGTGACATTTATGAGCCTGATATCACTTTTTGTTTGTGTTGTATCTTTCTAATAATTATTCTAAAATGAACCAAAAATGTCTTTTCAATAGGAGTTATCTACGCTCCAGACATTTGGAGTAACAAAAAATTTCTTTCTAATTAATATCTTCTGAATTTATAATTGGGTTCCTAGTTTTAGGGTATCTAAGTAAAATATAGTCTGTACCCATGCAATCCATGAAAATGCATTTCAGTCTAGGTTTTACAATCGCTATTTTTAGGGGGGGGGTTTGGTTCTTTAGCAAAACAGTCCTCTCAAGCATGAATTGGTGGGATTAAGCAAAGAAAGATACAGTTTAGAACTGTAGCTAACCACTATTCATTCTTTTATTTAACTGTGCAGAGCTCCATTTTTTTCCTTGAAACAATGACTGTAAAGTAATGTAATGCGTGTGTGCCACAAACTTTCTATATTTAATGAAAGTAAATCCTCAGTGCCTAACGAGCATTTCGTGTGTAATAGGACCCATATTAGCATTTTTTCAATTTAAAAATATTCCAATTAAATAAAATTTTCGAAATCATACATGTTACAATTACAAAAAGGTTTCTGTAAAAATACCCATTTTTCAGTTTTCCAACGGTTGTAACAGTTATTACTCTTTTATCAGTGTTAAATTTTTTTCTATTATTACGGCTAATTTTTTTGTCATTTTGTTTTCTGTTGCTATCTCTGTCAATTTAAGACCAACTATTTACAGCTAAACTTTATTGATAATTAAATAAAAAAAACAACAAGTTTTTTCAACTGAAAGTAAGGAGCAACATTAAAGCTTAAAACGAACAGAAATTACTTCGTATATGAAAGGGGCTGCTTCCTCATCAACGCCCCACTCTTTACGCTAAAGTTTGACTCTTTCTCTAAACTCTTCATTTTAAAACAGTAAAAAAATTTAGCGTAAAGAGCGGGGTGTTGATGAGGAAGCAGCCCCTTTCATATACGAAGTAATTTCTGTTCGTTTTAAGCTTTAATGTCGCTCCTTACTTTCAGTTGAAAAAACTTGTTTTTTTTTATTTAATTTCTGAACGTTTTTGAATCAATGCATGTTTTGATTTTGGCTTTCCGCAGAGAAATAATTAAAACGAAATTTGCATATTTATTTTTTTTGGCTAAATGGCTTTCTCATAATTTCGATCGAATGATTTTGAGAAAAAAAGAGCGGGGGAGGAAGCCTAGTTGCCCTCCAATTTTTTGGTTAATAAAAAAGGCAAATAGAACTTTTAATTTTTTACCAATCTTTTTATTAGTAAAAGATATACGTAACTTATAAACTAGCTTACGTAAAGAATTTTTATTCTCATGTTTTTATTACACATATGAGAGGGTTCGCCCCCTCGTCAGTACCTCTCTCTTTACGCTAAATCTTAAATTTTGTCCCAATTCATTAAGAATGACCCCTGAATCACAAAAGCCGTAGAATAAATAGTTGACATTACTAAAAATATTTTAGCGTAAAGAGCGAGGTATTAGGAGGAGGTGAGCCCCTCATATGGAAAATAGTTTCTGTTTGTTTTAAGTTTTAATGCTGCTCCTTACTTCCAGCTGAAAAAAAAACTTTTTCATATTAATTTTTTCATTGTTTTTTTTTAAATAATGCTAGTAAATCCTCTGCTCCCTTCATGGAAATTTTCTTCCCCCATGACAAATTCTTCGATGGAAAGTTCCCCCAGTATATCCCCCTCTTCTCAACCCCTCCTCCCAACCAAAAAATCCTCCTGAATACAACACCTGTACACTTCCCAATAACCATTACTATGCACTGGTAAAAGTTTGTAACTTGTACCCCTCCCACGGGGACTGTGGAGGAGTAAGTCGTCTCCAAAGACATAGTTATAAGGTTTTTAAACTACGCTGAATAAAATGGCTATCCCAGAATTTTGATCTGTTGACTTTGGGAAAATAATTAGCGTGGGAGGGGGCCTAGGTGCCCTCCAATTTTTTGGTCACTTAAAAAGGGCACTAGAACTTTTTATTTCCTCTAGAATGAGCCCTCTCGCAACATTCTAGGACAACTGGGTTGATACGATCACCCCTGGAAAAAAAAAACAAACAAACAAACAAACAAATAAACACGAATCCGTGATCTATCTTCTGGCAAAAAATACAAAATTCCACATTTTTGTAGATAGGAGCTTGAAACTTCTACAGTAGGTGTCTCTGATACGCTGAATCTTATGGTGCAATTTTTGTTAAGATTCTATGACTTTTAGGGGGTGTTTCCCCCTATTTTCTAAAATAACACCACATTTCTCAGGCTCGTAACTTTTGGTGCGTAAGACTAAACTTGATGAAACTTATATATTTAAAATCAGCATTAAAATACGATTCTTTTGATGTAGCTATTGGTATCAAAATTTCATTTTTTAGAGTTTTGGTTTCTATTGAGCCGGGTCGCTCCTTACTACAGTTCGTTACACGAACTGTTTGATCTAATGTAGTTTTTTTTTATTGTTTTTGAATGATGTTTTATCACAACGTGTGCTAAAATAATTCTTTGCTTTCGTTTTTTCTTTCTTATCTGTGTCGAAGCTCATCACGGCAGGAATAGTTTTCAAAGAGCTCCACAGTTCAAAAGTTTTGCAAGCTGTCAAATATTTTATAAAAGAAATGAAATTCTAGTTTTCTCTGAAGTGAAAAAATGCATTTTCTTCAGTGAAAAATACAACTATTCCCCTGTTACTCTCCAAATCTTTCTATATCGATGATAGAAAACCATATTTTTCACGGCCTGTGATGATAAAAGAATTTTGTGATTTCAAAATCGGAGAATTTCTTTTCCCCAAAGAAATTCTTTGATTTTGAAATTTTTCTTTTTCTTTATTTTTTTTTTCTTCTTTTAGTATTGTCTCTATTTTTTCTTGTCTTTCTTTTACATTCGAAAGTACCTTATGCCTTTTTAAAGTTATTAACCGAAATAAGATTCTTGACTCCAATCTACTATACGATTTGGTAATAAATTCTTGGAAAAGCAACCCCTTCTTCAGAATATGTGAATCTTCTTAAAATAAAAAAATCTAAACTAATTACATTTTAATTTTTTTTTCTTCATTTAAATGGAATGCCTCCTCTTGAAAAAAGTGCTCTAATTATTGTACTTTTGTCGCTTAATAACGCTTTCTTCAACACCATTTTACAATAATCATAATTTTGAAATGGAAAATATGGCGTCTTTGCTACCTAATCTGACATTTTTGACTATAATAGACCATTCAAATTTTGTGCCAAATTGTGATTTTTGTTCGTTTTTGGTTTCTTTTTGACGCCTAATGGTCTAATCTGCTATGGTCAAATTTTTGAAATAATTGGGCAAACCTTTATTAAGCTGTGAAAGGGAGAGTCGAGACCAAGCTCTCAAAGGGAGAATCAGGAAGATGGAAGTGTGGTGAAACATACATCACCCCCTTATCCTCCCTTTGAAAGCATCTTGGAAAACGGTATTTTTGTATTTATTTGAGAAGTTTGAAAATGTCAAATACAACTTTTCGATGTAACGTTGAATATTTATTTATTGAAATAATTTTTGTCCGTCTTAAATTGGGTTATTATTAAATAAATTTCTTTTTGTTCGTCATGGATTTTAATTTGGCTATTCACTTTTCTTTGAAAAACTTCATTTCTATAAAACTAAATCGAAATGAATTCCTTCGAAAGAGTATAAGTAAACTCTATCAAAAATAACAAGTTCGTAAATAGACTAGAAATCCATAGCCCAATGGCCTCTAACAGGTTTTTAAACTTTCAGGAATGTTAAATAGCAGTTTTGTGACTTCTTTTTATTTTTTTGATAAAGTATTCTAAATCCTGTTCAAATTATTTTATGTAGGAAGTTTTATTTCCTCTTTTTTGCAGACTTAATCAGCTATTAGAACCTAAGAAATACAATTTTGAAACCGACATTCAAGTATTGGAAAATCTTGAAAGAAGTTCCACGGATATGGAATCCTTATTAACTGAAGTTTGCAGTTTTAACGCTTTCGATGCAAAACTGTCTATTGCAGATAGTCAAATAGAGGTAAAATTTTTCGCGTAGAGACCTTTTCTATAGAAGAAGAAAGTACTATGAAAAACAAACTTTTAACGGTGCAATGGTGTCATTCTTTTGTTGACCCACTGGAATGAACACCTGTCGTTTACTTCCCATTTACATGTTGAAATTTCAGGGGTAAGGAAATTTCTTTGATGAGCTTTTACTCCCTGCGTCTCTGAGCTAAACCAGCATTTATTTACTTGAATTCTTTTGTCTCTGATTTTTCTCTCCTGGGGGAGTTGGTGAGTTCTTGAAAATCATGCAAAGTATAGGTGATCAGATATGCTTGTCTAATGCTTACTAATAATTTAAAAGAACCCTTAGAATTGTTTCTTAAACAGAACTAATGAGCTACATTAAAACACAAAACGAACAGAATTAAATTCCTGTGATAAGCTAAACTTTGAAGAACATAGTTTACTGGGAATGACTAAACGAAACCTAAAAGGGGCAGAAATAGAAATGGTCAAGCTAAACTTTAAACGGACAGACACTGTCTCAAGAAGGATTTCGTGAAACCACACTGAAGAAACCTGCGTCATTTGTGCTTTACTGAACACAACAAGACATAATAATTCAGAAGCAGCTAATCAATGTTTTGATAGTTTGACTCGATGATGATTTTCCGAATGAATTGCAATTGAAAGGAAAACTTTTGCTGAGAAAATATTATGTTAAATTAGTAAAAAAAAAGTTTTCAATTTAAATGGATTAAGGTCCTAGTACAGGCCTATTTTGTTGAAGCACAAAGTAAGGTCTTAGCTTGTTTTGAATTGAATCGAGACTTAGCTCATCATTCCAAAGTGACAGTATGAAGTAATGGCACAAATCTCCACAGCATATGCCGAGCTTGTTTGCCTACCGACCCTGTCTGCAGTAGGGCTATGGAATGCCCTGGCTTAGACTTAGCCTTAGCCTGTCTTTGTACCGTCGTTTTTCCAGAGCTTATGTTCCTTTCCTGATCTTTTTACAAAAGAACTTAAATCTGCTTGAAATTTCTAGGTTTGTCCCCACACTTATGAGATTACGAGAACTGAGGGGCCAGATTTACTGGGGATGGTCAGTTTCAACCCCAGTAAGTAAATATTAACTAGAGTTGACTTTGCCAGTCCTGTTTAGAAAATAAAATAAAATCGGTTATACCCAATTTTGAACATGTAATTTTATACGCGATGAAGGTAAATTTAAACGCCAAAATAGGTTGAGCTCTCTGTGAAAGAAGTTGCCTTCGTTGGTGGTTATAGTATGTTGTACTTCACGCCCTTTTACACACAAGAAATGAAATAACAAATGAATTAACCTTCATTGTCTATTTTTTATACATTAGATATCTGTATTAATCGGTATTTCTATGCTTAGTGTAAAGGACCATAACCTTTTTATTGTTACTAAATGTTATAAATGCATTGGAGTCGACAATTCTTTTTCCTGAACAAAACAGTAGACGATTGTCACGTATTTTCTTTTTACTAATTAAATCGTAATTTATATGCTATGGTAGTAAATTCGGGGTTTCTTTGGGAATTTAATGGTTAAGCTTGGTTTTCATGTAGTACTTCCTGCTGCATATACTTGAGTCAATTCCTGATTAGCTACCAACTATGCCATAGCTTTTATTCCCTTTATTTTTATTGGCAGAATTTTCAACGTTTATTTTTATCCCCTAGGCATTCACAGGAAAGCTGCTGCCAGTTATGGAATATATTCAAGAACTGGTCGATCAAATGACACAAAAGTACTTCTGTTTTGAGGAAATTATGCCGTCAGAAGTTTTTCGGAAGGTACTCAAATTTCTTCTCTAGTATTTCTTTGTTATGAATAGTTTGGATTTTTGTACTATTGGGGTCTCACTCTCCCATTTATACTTGACGGTCGGGTCAAGTAAGATTTATGGGAGGTCATTAATTAGTTTATATCGGACTGAAACGAAATCAGTTCATTAGTTCTAAGGACAATCAAAACCTGCCGCAGTGTATTAACGAAAATGAAAGGAGCACAGCTTGAAGTAGCTTGAAACGTAGCTTGATGTTTTATAAAATCAGCCTTTAAGTTAAATTCACATTTTCTAAGTTTGGAAGAAGAAAATTCAAGTTTTGCCAAATCACCAACTGGAAAAAAAATAGCCGCTTGAAATTGCTAAACTAGTATTAGAACGTTCATAATTTCAATATGTTACCAAGAAGCAATGCATTGCATCTAATCTGCTTTTCATATGTGTTTTCCCATTAGACCATACATAAGGTGGTGGTGAGCTACCCTGCTGGATTCACATTAGAGCTACAGCCTAGGAAGTGAAGAAAAAACAGCAATTTTTTGATAATAAACAATAATGACTGGTACCAATCTATCAAGCGAATACAAAAAAAAAATAGTGATTATAATATTAACAAAACTGTTTCCTTGTTTTAGGAGAAATAGAAGTTAAACTTTGTTTTGGGTATGCCAGGGATTAATTTTAATCTAAGCTGTACATATAAAAAGAATTTTAATGAATTCATAGACTATGTGGCACCATCTAATCTTTGTATTGCAAAAATAAGATAACAAAATGACTAAAACTGGTCAGAAACAAAATCATCCAAAACATATATCGTATCAAAATTGGAGAGTAATCCAAAAATACAAAGCTCCCGACATAACTGCAAAACTACAGGAGCATCGTGATAAGTTATCGACACAAGCATTTCGACGGCTTACCCCATATCATGGGCTCATCTGTTTGTTCTGTTGACATTTTTCCTGGTTAATTTTGTTGTACTTATTGTGTTGTTCCTTTGTACCTTTGTTCTCACCCGTTTGTTCTGTTGATTTTGTTGTACTTCTGTGTTATGTGTTCTAAATGAAGTTGTTTTCTTTTCTGATGTTTATTCCATTTTCTCTCTTTTTACTCTACGATCCTCACATTGTTTTGTGCATTTGGTTATAAATAAATTATTATTATTGTTATATGCTTATAGTTTCATTATAAATTGTGAATATACAAAGGCAAAAAAAACTTTGTGGCTTTTAGGCAATATAATTTCATTTCATGTCTATAAAACTAGTGGAAACGATTTTATTTTCGAACGTTTTATTTTCAAGAATGTCTTGAAGCGAAAAGACAAGGCTCAAACTGTTTTAGAAAACCCATAAACTTCTTAAAACTGAGAATCAGTTGAGATACTGTGATGTTCAGTAGATAAATTTACCCAGTGTGCTCAGTGGGAAGGTGGGAGGGGTGAAATCCTGTTTGATAAAAGTATTGTACCCTGCCTTTTTAATTAAGATGATCAAATATATAGTCTGAATTCTTATGAGTTAGTGTGACGTGGATTTAATTAGTAACGATTTAAAATATAACCAAATGAAGCAACTTCTAGGTACATGCCCCCACCTTTTTCATTTGTTTTACATTTATTTGTCTTACCTTTCCGTAGATCGGGGATCTGGAATCATTCTCTGAGAATATTCGTGTGAAAATAGAAGAAAAGGAATCAGAGGCACGCCAAGGACGAGCTGTTCGTGGTGAATATTTGCTGGGTGTTGAGTCATTCCAAAGTTGGATGCAAACAACAGAAAATAGAATGAGAGAAAAGAGCCTACAGCCATCTTCACTGATAGAATTTCTGAACGTAAGTGCCTTTTACATGTAGTTTGAATGAGCAGAAACTGTGCAGTTGGCAATAACTCAAAATTTAAGAGAACTTTTTACAAAGTTTTGAGCGTTGTGCCAGAAAAAAAAATAAACAATTCAGTACCATGCTATAATAATAGATGAATAGATTAATATATTCATTTATAACCATAATACTTCGACATATAAATAATAGCAGCAGTCTTTCTAAACTAGACACGATAAACAAACTGGGGTTGAGTGAATAGTAACAACTAATAATTACAAAAACAAAGTACTAACAACAACAACAAAAAAATGAAAAAGAGCCAGAAAACAAACTCTGTCGTCAAAAAAAAAAAAAAAAAAAAAAAAAAAGAAAAAAAAAAGAAAAAAAAGCCGCACAGGAAAAGAAGAGAACTATGGGGCTTGAACATGCCCACCCAGAATTTACCTTTTTATTTACTTTTAAAACGCTGTTAGTGTTCAACCGGTCTAATGCTTGGCGGAAGAGAATTCCATGCACACGGTCCTAAATATCGCATCGTAAAACCACACGGTGTACTACTACGGTGCCCTATAACCAAATCCTTGGCGTTTCTCGTACTATAACCAAGTACATTCACATTACTTGTATGAAGTGAGTGAAATAGTTCAGGACATACATCATTTGAACATTTGCAAGCAAAAATAGCGGCTTGATAATCTCTTATTTGGCCTACTTTTATAATCTTCTGCTTCTTAAAAATGAACACGTGTCATCATCCTCTTTTACATATCCTCTGATTAGTTTTGCTGCCTTGTTTTATAAAATTTGAATAAGAATTGTTAGCTAGAATAATTAGGCAGAGAATATTTCAGCCTTCTAATAATTCCAACTGCTCTGGCAACTTTCGAAGCATCCAAATCCCTGTTTTATTTCCATGACAAACGACAATCCAAGTTAAATCCAAGATATTGCGATCACTCATCTTGTTGTGCGGTTTTTGCGCGAGGCGAAATTTTCCAAAAAATAGGGTTGTGTTCCTATTGTACTGTACGCTATAAAATGCGTTTTATTAACATTAACATAGAAGGGTTAAGGCTTAAACACATATAAAAGCGGTTCAAACACTCTTAACCTTTTCCAATAGAGCCTCCTTACTATGATTAGAGAAACTAGTAGCAGTATCACCGGCAAAGAGCGTGAGACTTGAATCCGGCATGTAAAACCTCTTGTTGTCAACATGAAATCAATAAATAAAGTAGCTGGCCCAAGACTGAACCCTGTAGAACATCATATTTAACAGGGAACTGACTAGTAACGATATCATTTAAAATAACTCTTAACAGATTTTCCAAATAAAAATTTGTCAATTTAATTCAAAAAAGATCCTCTAATACCTAAATATTGTAAACGACTTTGTAAAATTTCAAAATCAATAGTGTCAAAAGAGATTTAGCAATAGGGCTTGATGAATGACCACACTCATGACATCTAGATTAAAAGTTAATGTTTTACATAAGCTTACTTGAACATCCAGAGTCACTATGGACGTGTGACTGGTGTGAGGATAGTCATGGTGGCAAACGCGCTTGTTCACTAATAAGTGACACGTCACTTTTAATTCAGTCTTTTAACCCCTAGGTGTAATTGTTTAAAACTTTTCATTTTCTTTTTTTTGTACTTAAAGGCTTAACATCTATTGAGGGTAGAATGTGTAAAATATTGTAGCATTTGTTAGACAGTAGATGAAACTAAAATATTTCTTGATTTAGAAAGAATCGAATTATTTTCTAGTTAAATTTTTGAGTATTTGTAAACTTGTTCTGTATGAACCAAGCATATTGCCACTTTTTACTTAACTTACTGACTCTGTTTTCAAAACCTAGTTGCTTACTGTGAGCCCTTCCTCTCATCCGATTCGGCTCAAAGTTTGTGTACAGCTTTGATTAATCTAATATTTTAACATTATAAAATATTTGAATCTCTAAAATACTTAATAATTATCCTACAATTTAGCCTGAAAAATTAAAAAAGTTTGTGGAAATTTGAGCCCAAGTGTACCTTTGCCACTGGGGATATGGGCGTTTCTAATAGACCACACATAGATTCAAGCATTCATTGGACAAGCATTTTTGCCTTTAAGTTATTTTCACGAAGGAGCACGCTTATTTATTTTATCTATTATTTATTTATTTATATATTTTTTATTATTTTATTTATTTATTTATATTTATTTATATTTATAGTTATCTATTTTCTTATTTATATATTTATTATTATTTATTTTACTTAAATAAAGAACTGTAAGTAATCTGATATCAGTTGACTGAAAATTATGTAGTTGACCATAATTACTATGGCTTCTGGGACTATATTTCTTCGTAGTTTGTTGTATCATAGAAATACAGTTATTTTTCTTCTTCTTCTTCTGGTGCCAAGAGTGATTGGAATTTGATGCTACTGGTTATACATTTATATAAATGTTGATATCTACTTTTTATGACAAATTTGGCAATTCTTTTATATTTTTTTCCAGGAATTGAAATTGGACCTAGTGAGTGTGACAAAAGAAGTGGATACAATAAATAAATGTGTACAAGTCATAAGGCAGAAGTCCAAAAATGAAGAATATTTAGAAAATATATCGGTGACAATGATTTCCTTAACTCATCAAATAAAGACCATAAAATCGTGGCTTGAAGAAAATAAGTTACAGGTGAGCTTCTTTATGATTTAAAAAATATGATGATTAATGGTAGAATGAATAGAATGAATTTCAGTCCATGAATTAATTATGAGTTTTTTGTAATTAAATAAATTAAATAAAGGAATCACAAATGCCGTTCAATCAAAATAAATAGCTCTTTTTAAGGTACTAAAAAAAACTTTAGCGTAAAGATCTAGGTATTGAGGAGGGGACGAACCCATTCCTATACGTAATAATGTTTTTTTTATTTTAAAATAAACATACCCCCCCCCCATAATACTGTTATGACTCGTAAAACATCAACAATGCATATTAAATATTTTTTGAGGCTTTTTGAAAGTTTTGTTTTGTATTTCCCTCGCTCCAACAAAAATCCTGGATATAGCACAGCTGAATTACCATTAACCTGCTGCTATCTCCTTTGGTTTATAATTCAAATATGATGCCTAAGCAAAGATAATAAATCTTGATAAACCAAAAGTTTGGTAACAATATGGTGCAGAAGGTCAAATAACCCATTTTATTGAAAACACACCGTAAGCTGAACTGGCTGAGGGGACGCACTTTTTCCCTCCCACCCACTCTATGTGTTCAGTATAGATGATTACACCTTGAAAGTCGGTGCTGTTGTTATCATAACGTAAAGGACAAAGGAATAACCTGGAAATACTGATTGTTTTTGTAATTCAAGTACGTCATAATTAAATTACAATATTTACCTGTGAACTGTGATCTCTTTCTCGTTCTTGAATTAATTCCTGCATTAGCAGGAATTTGGATCATTTGGATCATTATCCAGACTAATAATTTAGTTTAAGTATTTTTAAATTATTTTGTTTTAATATTTATCTTCGGCTCAATAACCTTTT